>NC_086449.1:741227794-741527794 GCF_028390025.1 Pseudophryne corroboree
GCATCCTTCTTCGTGGGGAAGGTGGAATTCCTGTTATGCATGCATGTGTGTGTTTGTGTGTATACAGTATATATACACACACACAAACACATTACATAGAACACATACATATTCACATACAAGTGGGGCAAAAAAGTATTTGGACAGCCACCGATTGTGCAAGTTGACCCACTTAAAAAGATGAGAGAGGTCTGTAATTTCCATCATTGGTACACTTCAACTGTGAGAGACAAAATCTGAAAAAAAAAAAAAGTGGAAATCACATTGTGTGATTTTTAAACAATTTACTTGTATATTCTTGTGGAAAAATAAGATTTTAAACCTACCGGTAAATATATTTCTCCTAGTCCGTAGAGGATGCTGGGGACTCCGTAAGGACCAGGGGGTATAGACAGGCTCCGCAGGAGATAGGGCACCTAAAAAGAACTTTGACTATGGGTGTGCCCTGGCTCCTCCCTCTATGCCCCTCCCCCCTCCTCCAGACCTCAGTTAGAGAACTGTGCCCAGAGGCGATGGACAATACAAGGCATGATTTAGCAATCCAAGGGCAAGATTCATACCAGCCCACACCAATCATACCATGTAACCTGGAACATACATAACCAGTTAACAGTGTGAACAAAAACAACAGTAACGGTCCTAGACCGATGTCAACTGTAACATAACCCTTATGGAAGCAACAACTATATACAAGTCTTGCAGAGTTTCCGCACTGGGACAGGCGCCCAGCATCCTCTACGGACTAGGAGAAATAGATTTACCGGTAGGTTTAAAATCTTATTTTCTCTTACGTCCTAGAGGATGCTGGGGACTCCGTAAGGACCATGGGGTTTATACCAAAGCATCCAATCGGGCGGCAGAGTGCGTATGACTCTGCAGCACCGACTGAGCAAACGCTAGGTCCTCATCAGCCAGGGTATCAAACTTGTAGAATTTAGCAAAAGTGTTTGACCCCGACCAAGTCGCCGCTCGGCAAAGTTGTATGGCCAAGACGCCTCGGGCAGCCGCCCAAGAAGAGCCCACCTTCCTAGTGGAATGGGCTTTAACCGAATTTAATACCGGCAATCCAGCCGTAGAGTGAGCCTGCTGAATCGTATTACAGATCCAGCGAGCAATAGTCTGCTTTGAAGCAGGAGCGCCAATCTTATTGGCCGCATACAGGACAAACAGAGCCTCTGTTTTCCTAATTCCTAAAATACACCCACAGAACACATATACACACACACAGAGAACACATACACAGATACACACACATAAACCACATACATATAAACACACACTTACACTAGCTACTGGGGTCTGCCCTGAGGGAAGAGAATGGTTGATTCTATTTCGGAGTGGGAGAAGGGACCTTCTGACGTATCTAGGGGAGGAGACACGTCACCAGGGGGAGGAGCTACGGGCGAACAGGGTACCCGAAAAGTACGCTCGCCACGCTTCGGGCTCGGTGGCTCGCTCCGCTCACCACCTGATTACTCATACTTGCCTACCTGACCCTCTCCATGAGGGAGAAAATGCTCTGTTCCTGGACTTTCCTGGTAATGAATGATTGCCATCACCTGTGGTGAAACACCTTTCTTATCAATTATCTAGCTCACCACAGGTGATGGCAATCATACATTACCAGGAAAGTCCAGGAACAGAGCATTTTCTCCCTCATGGAGAGGGTCAGGTAGGCAAGTATGGATTACTAAAGGTAATAGTTGGTGGCGTGGATAGTAGAGGAACTATCCCGCTGGCCTAGCTCCTCCCCCTTGTGTTGTGACTCCTCCACCAGACGGAAAAGGTCCCTTAGCCCACTTGATTCTAGCATCTACCGGAAGAGAATGCTGCAGCAGTCAGGAAGTCATTGATGCCATCTCTGGGCACTGAGTAGCTCAGCACTCGATAGATCCAGACTGAGGCAGCCAGCAATTTAAGATCTTTGAATGATTATGCTGGCTGCCTCAGTCTGGATCAACAGCATACAGGGCACTGACTGGACTTTAATGAGGGTCCAGGGCCCCTCGGAATCACAGGGCCCATCACAAGTGTCTCCTTTAACCCCCTCTGTTGTCAGGCCTGGCCCCATCTTGTGACCATCCCCGGCATGAAAACTCGAGGAGGAATGAAGGAACTGCGCTCCATGCACTGCAGGCTACCGTGGGCCCAGTACATTTTAATATATGTAATATATTTGTCACCCACTGCCTGTCATCCTCTGCTTCTCCCAGTCACTAACAGCCTCTCCCTGACACTGTCTGCCTCTCCTTGTCACTCACTCAGTCACCATTAGCCTCTCCCTATCACGCTCTGCCTCTTCCCATCACCCACACCCTCTTACCCCTCAACACTGCCTGTCACTGTCATCCTCTCTCTTTCCCTGTCACCCACTGCCTCTTACTGTCTGCATATCCCTATCACTCTCTGCTTCTATATGTCACCACCTGCCTCCCCCAATCTCCCTATCACCCCCAGCCAAATTCTCTGTCAAACTCTGCCTCTCCTTGTCAGCCACTGCCTATTCCCATCATCTACAGCCTCTGCTCGTCACTCACTGCTTCTCCCCATCACCATCTGCCTTTTCCAGTCACCCACAGCTTCTCCCTGTCACCCTCTACCTCTCCCTACCATCCATTTCCGTGTAGCATATTATGAACTTGGGGTGGGTCAGAAGAGGGGACCCAAAGCATATTTTTGCACCTGGGCCCACCACCCACAAGTTCTGCCACTGGTACAAAACATATACCAGGTTAAGGGTGGCAATTGAGGTTTAGCCCACATGCCATTCACAGTAAACAATGCTCAAAATAAAGAAACAATGTGAGTTCCGGACGGGATGTGATAAATGTGCCCCAATCCACAATGCAATAATTGAATACATTGCAGGGAATGATAATTTATCGCATACAGGGACAGAGTTCGCGAGAAAGCTCTGTTCATACAAATATCAGGGTAGCTATTGAAAAGTGGTCAGAAAACTTGTCATCAGACATTGACACTATAAATAAAGACGAGATACTCCTAGCGTTAGGTCATATAAAAGACGCTGCTGCGTACATACTAGAAGCCATGAAAGATATTGGTCTCTTGGGATCAAGAGCCGCTACCATGGAAGTCTCAGCACAGAGGGCGTTGTGGATTCGCCAATGGAATGCTGACACAGATTCCAAAAGAATATGGAGGCTCTCCCGTATAAAGGCGAGGCCTTGTTTGGAGATGGGCTGGATGCTTTAGCTTATCTGGCTACCGCAGGTAAGTCGACATTCTTGCCCAATGCTCCTGCGCCGGCGAAAAAGACACATCACTCTCAGATGCAGTCCTTTCAGCCCAATAAAAACAAAAAGGGTAAAGGTTCACCTTTCTTTACAGGTTGAGGAAGGGGAAGAGGAAAAAAGTCCACAGCGTCTCCAGGATCACAGGAACAGAAATCAACCCCTGCTTCTGCCAAATCTTCAGCATGACGCTGGGGCTCCCTTGCGGGAGTCCGTTCAGGTGGGGGCACGTCTGAAACTCTTCAGTCAGATTTGGGTTCATTCTGGCCTGGACCCGTGAGTTTTACAAATAGTGTCCCACGGGTACAAACTGGAGTTTCAAGACATCCCCTCATGCCGATTTTTCAAATCAGCCTTACCAGCTTCTATCACAGACAGGGAAGTGGTGACAGCAGCAATACAAAAATTGTGTCAGGATCAAGTCATTGTCCTGGTTCCCTTGTCACAACAAGGAGAAGGGTTTTATTCAAGCCTATTCGTAGTTCCTGTCAAAGTCGAAAAATATCATAATGCATATGCCTTGTACTAACACCAGGCGCATGCCCGCTGTGCGCGCGCCCATTCTGCCGTGCGTGCACATACTCGCAATTTGCGTATGATCGCTCCCGCGTTCCTGTGGGTGGTGTGCGCATTTACGGTAGTGTTTGTGAGCGCATAGAGGGTTATCAAAACATTTCATATTTAACCCAAATAGTGCACATTGGGGGTCATTCCGAGTTGTACGCTCGCAAGCTGCTTTTAGCAGCTTTGCACACGCTAAGCCGCCGCCTACTGGGAGTGAATCTTAGCTTAGCAAAATTGCGAACGAAAGATTAGCAGAATTGTGAATAGACAGTTCTTAGCAGTTTCTGAGTAGCTCCAGACTTACTCGGCATCTGCGATCAGTTCAGTCAGTGTCGTTCCTGGTTTGACGTCACAAACACACCCAGCATTCGCCCAGACACTCCTCCGTTTCTCCAGCCACTCCCGTGTTTTTCCCAGAAACGGTAGCGTTTTTTCACACACTCCCATAAAACGCCAGTTTCCGCCCAGAAACACCCACTTCCTGTCAATCACACTCCGATCACCAGAACGAAGAAAAACCTCGTAATGCCGTGAGTAAAATACCTAACTGCATAGCAAATATACTAGAGATGAGCGGGTTCGGTTCCTCGGAATCCGAACCCGCCCGAACTTCAGATTTTTTTACACGGGGCCGAGCGACTCGGATCTTCCCGCCTTGCTCGGTTAACCCGAGCGCGCCCGAACGTCATCATCCCGCTGTCGGATTCTCGCGAGGCTCGGATTCTATCGCGAGACTCGGATTCTATATAAGGAGCCGCGCGTCGCCGCCATTTTCACACATGCATTGAGATTGATAGGGAGAGGACGTGGCTGGCGTCCTCTCCGTTTAGAGTGACTAGAGTACTAGAGAGAGACACAAATTTTGGGGAGCATATAGGAGGAGTACTACTTGCTGCTGATAGTGTGACCAGTGACCAGTGCCACCAGTTTAATTAATCCGTTCTCTGCCTGAAAAAAAACGATACACACTGCACAGTGTGACACAGTCACACATACCATATCTGTGCTCAGCCCAGTGTGCTGCATCATATACTGTATATCATTATCTGACTGCTGAGTGCTCACTGCTCACACAGCTTAATTGTGGGGGAGACTGGGGAGCAGTTATAGCAGGAGTACATTTAAGTACAGTGCACACTTTTGCTGCCAGAGTGCCACTGCCAGTGTGACTGACCAGTGACCACTGACCACCAGTATTGTGATTGTCTGCTGACCACCAGTATATTGTGATTGTCTGCCTGAAAAAGTTAAACACTCGTCGTGTGGTGTTTTTATAAACGCATTCTGCAGACAGTGTCCAGCAGGTCCGTCATTACATAATATATACCTGTCCGGCTGCAGTACTAGTGTGATATATATATATATATTTTAATTTTATCTCATTATCATCCAGTCTATATTAGCAGCAGACACAGTACGGTAGTCCACGGCTGTAGCTACCTCTGTGTCGGCAGTCGCTCGTCCATCCATAATTGTATACCACCTACCCGTGGTTTTTTTTTTTTCTATCTTCTTGATACTAGTAGCTTACTTTAGGAGTCTGCAGTGCTGACAGACAGTGTCCAGCAGGTCCGTCATTACATAATATATACCTGTCCGGCTGCAGTACTAGTGTGATATATAATATATATATATTTTAATTTTATCTCATTATCATCCAGTCTATATTAGCAGCAGACACAGTACGGTAGTCCACGGCTGTAGCTACCTCTGTGTCGGCAGTCGCTCGTCCATCCATAATTGTATACCACCTACCCGTGGTTTTTTTTTTTCTATCTTCTTGATACTAGTAGCTTACTTTAGGAGTCTGCAGTGCTGACAGACAGTGTCCAGCAGGTCCGTCATTACATAATATATACCTGTCCGGCTGCAGTACTAGTGTGATATATAATATATATATATTTTAATTTTATCTCATTATCATCCAGTCTATATTAGCAGCAGACACAGTACGGTAGTTCACGGCTGTAGCTACCTCTGTGTCGGCAGTCGCTCGTCCATCCATAATTGTATACCACCTACCCGTGTTTTTTTTTTTTTTTCTATCTTCTTGATACTAGTAGCTTACTTTAGGAGTCTGCAGTGCTGACAGACAGTGTCCAGCAGGTCCGTCATTACATAATATATACCTGTCCGGCTGCAGTACTAGTGTGATATATATATTTTAATTTTATCTCATTATCATCCAGTCTATATTAGCAGCAGACACAGTACGGTAGTCCACGGCTGTAGCTACCTCTGTGTCGGCAGTCGCTCGTCCATCCATAATTGTATACCACCTACCCGTGGTTTTTTTTTTTTCTATCTTCTTGATACTAGTAGCTTACTTTAGGAGTCTGCAGTGCTGACAGACAGTGTCCAGCAGGTCCGTCATTACATAATATATACCTGTCCGGCTGCAGTACTAGTGTGATATATAATATATATATATTTTAATTTTATCTCATTATCATCCAGTCTATATTATCAGCAGACACAGTACGGTAGTCCACGGCTGTAGCTACCTCTGTGTCGGCAGTCGCTCGTCCATCCATAATTGTATACCACCTACCCGTGGTATTTTTTTTTTCTATCTTCTTGATACTAGTAGCTTACTTTAGGAGTCTGCAGTGCTGACAGACAGTGTCCAGCAGGTCCGTCATTACATAATATATACCTGTCCGGCTGCAGTACTAGTGTGATATATATATATATTTTAATTTTATCTCATTATCATCCAGTCTATATTAGCAGCAGACACAGTACGGTAGTCCACGGCTGTAGCTACCTCTGTGTCGGCAGTCGCTCGTCCATCCATAATTGTATACCACCTACCCGTGGTTTTTTTTTTTTCTATCTTCTTGATACTAGTAGCTTACTTTAGGAGTCTGCAGTGCTGACAGACAGTGTCCAGCAGGTCCGTCATTACATAATATATACCTGTCCGGCTGCAGTACTAGTGTGATATATATATATATTTTAATTTTATCTCATTATCATCCAGTCTATATTAGCAGCAGACACAGTACGGTAGTCCACGGCTGTAGCTACCTCTGTGTCGGCAGTCACTCGTCCATCCATAAGTATACTAGTATCCATCCATCTCCATTGTTTACCTGAGGTGCCTTTTAGTTGTGCCTATTAAAATATGGAGAACAAAAATGTTGAGGTTCCAAAAATAGGGAAAGATCAAGATCGACTTCCACCTCGTGCTGAAGCTGCTGCCACTAGTCATGGCCGAGACGATGAAATGCCAGCAACGTCGTCTGCCAAGGCCGATGCCCAATGTCATAGTACAGAGCATGTAAAATCCAAAACACCAAATATCAGTAAAAAAAGGACTCAAAAATCTAAAATAAAATTGTCGGAGGAGAATCGTAAACTTGCCAATATGCCATTTACCACACGGAGTGGCAAGGAACGGCTGAGGCCCTGGCCTATGTTCATGGCTAGTGGTTCAGCTTCACATGAGGATGGAAGCACTCAGCCTCTCGCTAGAAAAATGAAAAGACTCAAGCTGGCAAAAGCACAGCAAAGAACTGTGCGTTCTTCGAAATCCCAAATCCACAAGGAGAGTCCAATTGTGTCGGTTGCGATGCCTGACCTTCCCAACACTGGACGTGAAGAGCATGCGCCTTCCACCATTTGCACGCCCCCTGCAAGTGCTGGAAGGAGCACCCGCAGTCCAGTTCCTGATAGTCATATTGAAGATGTCAGTGTTGAAGTACACCAGGATGAGGAGGATATGGGTGTTGCTGGCGCTGGGGAGGAAATTGACAAGGAGGATTCTGATGGTGAGGTGGTTTGTTTAAGTCAGGCACCCGGGGAGACACCTGTTGTCCGTGGGAGGAATATGGCCATTGACATGCCTGGTGAAAATACCAAAAAAATCAGCTCTTCGGTGTGGAAGTATTTCAACAGAAATGCGGACAACATTTGTCAAGCCGTGTGTTGCCTTTGTCAAGCTGTAATAAGTAGGGTAAGGACGTTAACCACCTCGGAACATCCTCCCTTATACGTCACCTACAGCGCATTCATAATAAGTCAGTGACAAGTTCAAAAACTTTGGGCGACAGCGGAAGCAGTCCACTGACCAGTAAATCCCTTCCTCTTGTAACCAAGCTCACGCAAACCACCCCACCAACTCCCTCAGTGTCAATTTCCTCCTTCCCCAGGAATGCCAATAGTCCTGCAGGCCATGTTACTGGCAATTCTGACGAGTCCTCTCCTGCCTGGGATTCCTCCGATGCATCCTTGCGTGTAACGCCTACTGCTGCTGGCGCTGCTGTTGTTGCTGCTGGGAGTCGATGGTCATCCCAGAGGGGAAGTCGGAAGACCACTTGTACTACTTCCAGTAAGCAATTGACTGTCCAACAGTCCTTTGCGAGGAAGATGAAATATCACAGCAGTCATCCTGTTGCAAAGCGGATAACTGAGGCCTTGACAACTATGTTGGTGTTAGACGTGCGTCCGGTATCCGCCGTTAGTTCACAGGGAACTAGACAATTTCTTGAGGTAGTGTGCCCCCGTTACCAAATACCATCTAGGTTCCACTTCTCTAGGCAGGCGATACCGAGAATGTACACGGACGTCAGAAAAAGACTCACCAGTGTCCTAAAAAATGCAGTTGTACCCAATGTCCACTTAACCACGGACATGTGGACAAGTGGAGCAGGGCAGGGTCAGGACTATATGACTGTGACAGCCCACTGGGTAGATGTATGGACTCCCGCCGCAAGAACAGCAGCGGCGGCACCAGTAGCAGCATCTCGCAAACGCCAACTCTTTCCTAGGCAGGCTACGCTTTGTATCACCGGTTTCCAGAATACGCACACAGCTGAAAACCTCTTACGGCAACTGAGGAAGATCATCGCGGAATGGCTTACCCCAATTGGACTCTCCTGTGGATTTTTGGCATCGGACAACGCCAGCAATATTGTGTGTGCATTAAATATGGGCAAATTCCAGCACGTCCCATGTTTTGCACATACCTTGAATTTGGTGGTGCAGAATTATTTAAAAAACGAGAGGGGCGTGCAAGAGATGCTGTCGGTGGCCAGAAGAATTGCGGGACACTTTCGGCGTACAGGCACCACGTACAGAAGACTGGAGCACCACCAAAAACGCCTGAACCTGCCCTGCCATCATCTGAAGCAAGAAGTGGTAACGAGGTGGAATTCAACCCTATATATGCTTCAGTGGTTGGAGGAGCAGCAAAAGGCCATTCAAGCCTATACAATTGAGCACGATATAGGAGGTGGAATGCACCTGTCTCAAGCGCAGTGGAGAATGATTTCAACGTTGTGCAAGGTTCTGCTGCCCTTTGAACTTGCCACACGTGAAGTCAGTTCAGACACTGCCAGCCTGAGTCAGGTCATTCCCCTCATCAGGCTTTTGCAGAAGAAGCTGGAGACATTGAAGGAGGAGCTAACACGGAGCGATTCCGCTAGGCATGTGGGACTTGTGGATGGAGCCCTTAATTCGCTTAACAAGGATTCACGGGTGGTCAATCTGTTGAAATCAGAGCACTACATTTTGGCCACCGTGCTCGATCCTAGATTTAAAACCTACCTTGGATCTCTCTTTCCGGCACACACAAGTCTGCTGGGGTTCAAAGACCTGCTGGTGAGAAAATTGTCAAGTCAAGCGGAACGCGACCTGTCAACATCTCCTCCTTCACATTCTCCCGCAACTGGGGGTGCAAGGAAAAGGCTCAGAATTCCGAGCCCACCCGCTGGCGGTAATGCAGGGCAGTCTGGAGCGACTGCTGATGCTGACATCTGGTCCGGACTGAAGGACCTGCCAACGATTACGGATACGGACATGTCGTCTACTGGCACTGCATATGATTCTCTCCCCATTGAAAGAATGGTGGAGGATTATATGAGTGACCGCATCCAAGTAGGCACGTCAGACAGTCCGTACTTATACTGGCAGGAAAAAGAGGCAATTTGGAGGCCCTTGCACAAACTGGCTTTATTCTACCTAAGTTGCCCTCCCACAAGTGTGTACTCCGAAAGAGTGTTTAGTGCCGCCGCTCACCTTGTCAGCAATCGGCGTACGAGGTTACTTCCAGAAAATGTGGAGAAGATGATGTTCATTAAAATGAATTATAATCAATTCCTCCGTGGAGACATTGACCAGCAGCAATTGCCTTCACAAAGTACACAGGGAGCTGAGATGGTGGATTCCAGTGGGGACGAATTGATAATCTGTGAGGAGGGGGATGTACACGGTGATATATCGGAGGATGATGATGAGGTGGACATCTTGCCTCTGTAGAGCCAGTTTGTGCAAGGAGAGATTAATTGCTTCTTTTTTGGTGGGGGTCCAAACCAACCCGTCATTTCAGTCACAGTCGTGTGGCAGACCCTGTCACTGAAATGATGGGTTGGTTAAAGTGTGCATGTCCTGTTTATACAACATAAGGGTGGGTGGGAGGGCCCAAGGACAATTCCATCTTGCACCTCTTTTTTCTTTAATTTTTCTTTGCGTCATGTGCTGTTTGGGGAGTATTTTTTTGAAGGGCCATCCTGCGTGACACTGCAGTGCCACTCCTAGATGGGCCAGGTGTTTGTGTCGGCCACTAGGGTCGCTTATCTTACTCACACAGCTACCTCATTGCGCCTCTTTTTTTCTTTGCGTCATGTGCTGTTTGGGGAGTGTTTTTTGGAAGGGCCATCCTGCGTGACACTGCAGTGCCACTCCTAGATGGGCCAGGTGTTTGTGTCGGCCACTAGGGTCGCTTACCTTACTCACACAGCTACCTCATTGCGCCTCTTTTTTTCTTTGCGTCATGTGCTGTTTGGGGAGTGTTTTTTGGAAGGGCCATCCTGCATGACACTGCAGTGCCACTCCTAGATGGGCCAGGTGTTTGTGTCGGCCACTAGGGTCGCTTATCTTACTCACACAGCTACCTCATTGCGCCTCTTTTTTTCTTTGCGTCGTGTGCTGTTTGGGGAGTGTTTTTTGGAAGGGCCATCCTGCGTGACACTGCAGTGCCACTCCTAGATGGGCCAGGTGTTTGTGTCGGCCACTAGGGTCGCTTACCTTACTCACACAGCTACCTCATTGCGCCTCTTTTTTTCTTTGCGTCATGTGCTGTTTGGGGAGTGTTTTTTGGAAGGGCCATCCTGCGTGACACTGCAGTGCCACTCCTAGATGGGCCAGGTGTTTGTGTCGGCCACTAGGGTCGCTTACCTTACTCACACAGCTACCTCATTGCGCCTCTTTTTTTCTTTGCGTCATGTGCTGTTTGGGGAGTGTTTTTTGGAAGGGCCATCCTGCGTGACACTGCAGTGCCACTCCTAGATGGGCCAGGTGTTTGTGTCGGCCACTAGGGTCGCTTATCTTACTCACACAGCTACCTCATTGCGCCTCTTTTTTTCTTTGCGTCATGTGCTGTTTGGGGAGTGTTTTTTGGAAGGGCCATCCTGCGTGACACTGCAGTGCCACTCCTAGATGTGCCAGGTGTTTGTGTCGGCCACTAGGGTCGCTTAGCTTAGTCATCCAGCGACCTCGGTGCAAATTTTAGGACTAAAAATAATATTGTGAGGTGTGAGGTGTTCAGAATAGACTGAAAATGAGTGGAAATTATGGTTTTTGAGGTTAATAATACTTTGGGATCAAAATGACCCCCAAATTCTATGATTTAAGCTGTTTTTTAGTGTTTTTTGAAAAAAACACCCGAATCCAAAACACACCCGAATCCGACAAAAAAAATTCGGTGAGGTTTTGCCAAAACGCGGTCGAACCCAAAACACGGCCGCGGAACCGAACCCAAAACCAAAACCCAAAACCCGAAAAATTTCAAGTGCACATCTCTAAAATATACTTGGCGCGTATTTGGTAAAGGGTACGCACTGTGAGTACTTTGTACCGACAGCGCTGCACAAGGTTTAAAGTGTATCATCATTACAGTGCCGTGCTGCAGAAGGTTTAAAGCATAAACGTATCATTACATTGTATCACTAACAAGGTTTAAAATCTATCATCCTATTGTGTGCGCGCGGTGTGTACTTTGTACTCCCGGCGCGGCGTCCTGTACGCTAAGTCCGTAAGCTATAGGACTCTGTACACAAATAGCGTACACAGTACGTAGCGTGTGTATTCAATCTAGCGGCCGCAGCGGCCCCACGATAAAGGTGTATTTAAAGTTATAGCTTTATGTTTAAAGATAATAATTGACATTATCAATTGGCGGCTCTCACGGGATATCACGTTCTTAATGATGCACTGTACATTACAAACGCGGCTGTAATTGACCGGCTACTGATGGACGCATCGCAAAATGCTGACGAAAAAAACATCCACGTTAATGTATTGTTGTGGTATCAGTAAGACGCTGATAGGAAATTTTAAGGGACAAGGCGTTTCTCATAATATTTAAGATGCTAAAATGTATTTTTATTGTTACAAAACAAGATTCAAAGGTCATATTGTGTTTGATTCAGATTGGATTGTTTATCTGTTTAAGTAGGTTTAAAAGTATATTTAAAAGTTTGCATAGCTTTGATATAGTTTTATTTTTAACTCAGGCCTAAAATAACTTCAGGGGCTTGCATGGTGTGTGATTTCTTTGTGACAAAGGAAGCCGCATGGTCTGTCCTCCATTTTGGACTAACCACATGGCCTGTCCACCATTTTGTGTAACCCTCATGGATGTGGAAGGGGGAGGAGCAGCGGCCATGTTGGGAATGTCATTTTTTCTAAATGGCTGATTTTCACTGCCCGGAATAATCAGCCATCCTTGGTCAAAAAGAAATCACCATTTATGAGTTACCAATGCATTTATTTAACCCATGCCATAGTCAATTACAAATAGTTTCAGATGGGGCTAGTGAAAAGTTAATAGTAAGATGAATACCTGATGTAAGAACCACACACAGATATAAACAAAGTTTTTTTGTTTTGTTTTTTTCTTTACCTCTAGGATTCAGGTAACTCTGCTTGTTGTAAGATAGCCATTGAAATGCAAATTAACCTGTGTAACTGCTTTTTCCTAGCAGTGAAAAACCACCTTCACAGACAGTCAAAAGCACACAGCATTCATATGCAAATTAGAAGCACTTAATGGGTAAATGGGTCTCAGGAGACCAGTGAATGGTACATAGATATAATATTATAATTATGTGTGTGTTTATATCAATGTATGTTCTGCAAGATAGCTATCCAATATGAATCATACCATTGGAATTATTGATTACTAGATTCATTTAGACCTGTATTTTGTACTCTGTATACCTGCTCGCATTATTGCCATAAGCATTGATTACTAGATTCATTTTGACCTGTACTGAGAAAATTTGTTGCTATTTAGTTAAAATATAGAGTTAATATTTAAGGAAGTAAGTGTAAGACGCACACAAAGCCTGGCCTAGTTTTAAAGGTTTATACAGAAGAAACTGTGTGGTGTTAAGTGAGCGATTATAGGTAATATCGCTTACATTTATAGAAGTGTGGGATTTGTAGTACTGCGGACGTACGCCCTTTGTACACGTGTCTCGGACAAAACACGGGACTGCGTACGCTACGTAAAGCCATATGCACGTGGCGTGTTTACGCAACGTGCATACAAAGTACGACCGCTAAGTACAAATTACACAATAGCATTGTTTAGTTTAGGCGCGAATCGGTAGCCACGCGATAATAGCACAAATCAATCAGTTTCCAATATTTAGTTTAAAAACCTTTTTTACTGTAGTACCTCTGGGGAAAGCTATCAGTTAACAGGAAAAGATATTTTTCTGATCAGAAAACTATAGAATGATAGTGTGGGCTGAAAAAGGTATGAGTGTATTGAACCCCTCTTGGTGAACTTGGTGATCTTGGTGAAGTTTGGTGAAACTTGGTGAAGCACGGTCTAGGTGAATACGTGGTGAGCACGGTCTAGGTGAATACGTGCAACGGAGTGTGATAAAGTTTTCGTGGTATTACACTCCGGCTGTTTTGGAGCACAGTGTGAAGACTCCAGTGATCCTACCACTTATAGATAGCAAGTGTCTATGAGCGGTACGATTGGACCGCACGGTTGTATGGGCAATACGTGACGCAACGTGATACGAAGTTTTGCATATTTGTGCATAAATCTCGTCATCATACGCGTTATGGGAAGCACATGCAAGCGTGATTTGTGTAAAGTAAAGGTTTACGGAGTTTTCGCTGATCTCTCAGGAAAATCTCCAGGGGCAGATATTCACTGGGTACCTTAAGGCCCAGGGGATATAGGCCGAAGTAGGGCCTGCAACGGCTACACGTGTCTGCTAAAAAGGGCGGATCCGTGATACTCGGAGCAGAAGAAGTTTAGTGGAAGAACTTTAAGGATTTCCACCGTAGACTACTGTGTTTGGAGCATTTTAGGCAGTTTTCCCGTGTTAAAAAGGTCCACAATGGAAGCCAAGTGCACAACACAGGGACGTTCTTCAGCCAGGGTTCAGGCAGCAGAGATGAGACCCAGGGGGTCAGCTCGGTTAGTAATGTGGGGGAAGTATGGTCCCCACACTGAGACCTTTTGTGATGAATGGACACAAATGACTGTGGGGGATAAAGCATCATTTCCTGGGATAGGTAGTTTTGAACCAGAGGTGTTGCAGAATCTAAGGATTAGGATATATCTGCTAAAATCCCGAAAAGAAAGGATCAGACACTCAAACTGTTTACATTTATGGCAACGAGAGAGTGATATACAGAGGGAACTAGCTCACGCAGCCAGTTCCAAACCTAGCAGGAAACTGATGGCAACCGCACCACCACCACCGTATATTACAGGGAAGAAAGTGGCTACAGACAATGGCATACTGATAGATGATAAGAGTAAAGTTGATAAATGTATTAATGATGATAAGAGTAAAACTGATAAATGTATTAATCCTAACCCCTGCAAATTGCATCCCATTTTAAACTTCCCTCAGGACTACAAGCAAGAAGATGAACCCAGCACGATATCAGCACTCTCTCTAGCAGCCACCATACAAGACACCCAAGTGGGCACGGCCCAACCAGTAAGAGCAGTAGCAAAGGCCCATAGCGGAGGGACAGGTGAGGTCGTGTCCACAGGTAAGTACGGTACTGTACATTATGCAGAGACAATAGCACCTCACATTGTAGAGGCAACTAAAATGTACATCATAGGGAGGTAGCTGTGTCCGTATTAATGAACGGGTTAAAAGAAACGTTGAGAACAAGGGTACAAACCACTCAACCTAATTGGAGAGGTATCTCGGTGGCTGCATTAAGAGAGTCCGCTATCGAGCACGATCTGAACATCATTAAACACAGGGAGTCACAGGGGGATAAGCTGATGACAGTAAGTATAAAAGCCCTGACAACGAAGCCACATCAGCCGAAACCCCAGACCCCTGATGGTAAGTCGTATGTAGTTAAATGATATAACTGCCAGAAGGAAGGACATTGCGCACGGAACTGTAATTATAAAAGCACACATAAGATATACCGACCCCCTAGACAAGAAAATGAGCAAAGTTATGATACACGTAATTGGGATCAGGGATCACATAGGAAAAATTTTGGGCCGCACCTGTAGTCTGCAGCCAGTGAAGTTGATTGCTAGCCTTGGAAGTGAACCTGAGGTCACAGTTGATGTAGTTGGTAGATCATTTCTTGTAGATACAGGGGCGGCCAAGTAAACTCTGTGATTTATCTTTAAAAGTTTCCTCTTCATCTCTGACATTCACCGACAGAACTACAGCTCAAACGTCACATGTCTACTCGGTCTTTTCAGAGGTCTGCCCAACCCCAGTATATCTCACCAGCATCATTGTGCCTGGCCATGCACAGAGGGTGGAGAGTGGAAATACTGGTGGAGGGAGACTGTGCAGAGAGACCGATAGACATGTTGGTGTGACAGCCTGATGGTGAACGGAAATCAGACAAATTTTCTTTTTTAGTCTCTCTCTCTCTCTCTTTTTCATTTTCCACGGATGGTTTACTTCACACAACAGTTAAACACATTGTAATGCAGGATTTATGTTCCCTACAGAAAGGTCGCTGACTCGGAAAGAATCGTATCACTGGAGTGTCTGTTCCGGGAAGGCTGAGAGGCAGTACTGTTGAGACGGCACCTGAGCACTGAGAATAATAAGACCAGAGGCGGCTGTCGCACCAGTTTTTCTTTTTCCCTTTTATTATTTTCTCCACCTCCCGTCACCCTCCTTTCCTCCCCCTTCTCATTCTTTTCCTCTTCCTTTAACAAGATGGACTTACCCCAAGAGACTGCGTTCCAGGTTTTCCTGTTGACCCTGTTGTTGACCAGAGCAGTCTGTTTCGGTGAGAGTACCAGAGAGGTCGAGAAAGGATCTGGAATGGGTTCTGATGGCAAGGACGGATTAGTATAATTCCAAGAGCAACACAACCATCGAGCAAAGGCGAGTATCAGATAACGATCTGGTAGTCATGAAACTAAGAGGCACTGTGAAGGGTTATTAGCTCAGGAAAATTGTATTTGTAGGAACTGTGAAAACATAGTTGAGGACGGTTGCATACAGAGATGTCAGTCCAGCCGTAATATTAACATGGACCGTCATCCATTGAGTGATTATCACTCGTTAGTGGGTAAGATCTTAAACCAGACAGAATGCTGGGTGTGTTCACAAGTACCTCAAGGTCAGAGCAAGTCAGGACTAATACCATATCCTTTAGCAATAGATGAGGTACTCGAATTACGGGGTGGGAGACCGGTGGACAAGAAATTTAATATTTCTAAACCCCCTAGTTTGAAGCTCCACCAATATCATGTGGATAGATCCTTAGTATGTTTCAACATTTCCAATTCCCGTAAGCCGGGAAATTGAGAAGTGACATGGAATAACCAAACCATGGCGTTTTCACACAGAGCTGACAGAATGCCTGTAGACCCTGAACATATACGCCAAATAGCCAACAGTGGAAGGTATTTTCGGTATAGGTATACTCTAGGAAGTAAGACCATGCGAGTTGGAGAAGTATCTCCGGGGTACTGTGCGCATATCATACAGCCTGATAAGTGTACTGAACAGATGAGAGAACTAGGGATAGGATTTTTCACTTGGAAGGTTTGCAATATGGTAATGTCATATTCTGTCCCATATGTTCTCCCCGATGATGCTTATTTCATATGCGGGAGAAAGGCGTATAAGTGGCTTGCCCCAAACTCAGGGGGATTGTGTTACATTGGAAGAGTGTTGCCAGAAGTAATGACCATAACTCATAACAAGATGAAAGACGTTCACCGCAATGCTCAAGCTCCTTACACTCATACTCATTATGAACACATCGTTAAGAGACACCTTATAGATAGGACAGAGCACGCAGCCTCTGATTTGATCCACGAATCCACCGGGATTCAATTCCTACTCGCGTTAGATATCACCCGTACCGCCAGAGGAATTATAAATTTTAGGTATATTCATGCGCTAGCGAACCTGATAGATAACATCACCGAGATGTATTATGACACCTTCAGGTATACAGGGAGGGAATTGCAAGCTTACAAAACGGAACTGATCCAGCACAGGATGGTTCTCAATTACATCACAGCGGTGACAGGCGGGTACTGTGTCACCCTAGCAACTCAGTATGGTGTGAAGTGCTGCACGTATATTACAAACAGCACTGATGACCCAACCGAGGTCATAGATCAAAAGATGGACGATATCTTGCAATTGAAATGGGAGTTCCGAAGGAGACACAACCTTACCCTTACTGCTGTGAGTAATTAACTAACCGGCTGGGTCTCATGGTTGAACCCACGCAATTGGTTCTCTGGTTTAGGAGAATGGGCTCAAAATGTTATCGTGAATGTAGGAAAGTTTCTCCTTTGTATCCTGGGAGTCGTCGTAATGATTGGTTTGATATTTAGATGTGTTCGATTTTTAACGCGGCGCAAGCGCAGAACCAAAGTGATGAGTTTGAGGAGTGGGGGCATTGTTACAACAACTGATTTAATTTATGACCCATCAATTGAGACAATGTTGTGATAAAATGTGATTCCACGGTCCGTTTCTTTCACCCGTTTCTCCTTTGTTTTTCTCCCAAGCAAAAATACATCCATTCGGAAGAAGACTTGGATGGACATTCTACAGACTTTGATGGACATTCTAAAGACTTTGATAGACACTCTAAAGACTTTTAAAGACTTTTTATGGACATTTGAAAGACTTTGATTACCACCCACAGCATGGATACACCCATCCGGACAAGACTTCAACCAACACCCAAGGATGATTGCACAATTGTTGTATGAATGTATTTGTGATATGTTTCTTATCTTCATCTCTACAACCTTCAGGTAGTGACACACATAGTCGACAGGTGATATATATATCCACATATTAGAATTCACATGTTTTTCCCCTCCATGTATCATCAACTAAATGTGTACCCCATTTGTTGGAACAAGAAGCCGAAAAGAGCTTGGTAGTGTTTGTTGGCCCACTTACAGACCCTTAATACGGGATAAGAAGGATTTAATGTATACTTCGCAATACCTCGAAGCTTATCTAGAACATGTACGGCACGATGATACATGCCCCTCAGACATGAAGTTCATACATACATGCTTTTACTATCCCACTAGGTCATACATTTCCCTCCTACTCCTCTCCTCCTATCACCCAATCATTTATAGATATTGTATTGTATATTTTTCTGTTTAATGTTTAGATAGTGGCAGTTATTGTTGACTGCCAAAGGGTGGACTGTCAAAGTCAAAAAATATCATAATGCATATGCCTTGTACTAACACCAGGCGCATGCCCGCTGTGCGCGCGCCCATTCTGCCGTGCGTGCACATACTCGCAATTTGCGTATGATCGCTCCCGCGTTCCTGCGGGTGGTGTGCGCATTTACGGTAGTGTTTGTGAGTGCATAGAGGGTTATCAAAACATTTCATATTTAACCCAAATAGTGCACATTGTACACATAGCCCCCTGCACCACATCAGAAAGAAATAGCTGTTTAAAATAGTTACTGAACAAAGGGAATCACCTTTACAGAATAGGAGAGGACAAAACAAGGTTACAAGGTGGTGTTTGGTATTCAGCTGTAGGGTATTTTAAGGGAAACATTCCGGTATTGGTTAGAGGAAGATCGCATGTTGCAGCGTATAGTTATGTGCAGAAGTAGAATATAGATATAAAACTGTATTTACTATGTATTATGTATGCGGCGGGAATCCAGAGGATACCACCCCCAAGAGCAGTTGAGAATGACATCGCCCACCTTTTCAAATCAACCTATGACCTCTCCTGTAATGTAAATGAACATCTCTGTGTCCAATAGACAAAGGGATTACAGTGACCATTGTATTGTTTTGGATGAAGTGAATAAATAGAGCTTGCAGCAGGCTTGGTCACACAAGACTCTGAACGCTTTCTACCTGATAGCGGAGGACTGGTCCAGGACGCGCTTGCGAACGAATTCTCACGTATGTACATTCTCTGTAGCCATTATTCTGTTTAGATATCATGTTAGCTTGTAGTGTATAAATTGTATTGTTATATCCTTTTGTCTAATTAATCCGCAGTGGCCTTAGAACCCTGTGGTTTTACCCCATATCGGTGTTGTGTCCTCATTTCTCTGCTAGGGGTTATAGGGTTATTATATTCACAAACTGCTTAAGGTTTTAACGTGTATTTGGTAAAGGGTACGCACTGTGAGTACTTTGTACCGACAGCGCTGCACAAGGTTTAAAGTGTATCATCATTACAGTGCCGTGCTGCAGAAGGTTTAAAGCATAAACGTATCATTACATTGTATCACTAACAAGGTTTAAAATCTATCATCCTATTGTGTGCGCGCGGTGTGTACTTTGTACTCCCAGCGCGGCGTCCTGTACGCTAAGTCCGTAAGCTATAGGACTCTGTACGCAAATAGCGTACACAGTACGTAGCGTGTGTATTCAATCTAGCGGCCGCAGCGGCCCCACGATAAAGGTGTATTTAAAGTTATAGCTTTATGTTTAAAGATAATAATTGACATTATCATTCCGAAGCCGGACGGCTCGGTCAGACCGATTCTAAACCTGAAGACACTGAATCTCTACCTGCAAAGGTTAAAGTTCAAGACGGAATCTCTGAGGGCAGTGATTTCCAGTCTGGAGGAAGGGGTCTACGTGGTGACAGTGGACATAAAAGATGGCTACTTACATGTTCCCATTTATCCTCCACATCAAGCTTATCTGAGATTCGCAGTACAGGATTGTCATGACCAATTTCAGATGTTGCCGTTCGGACTCTCCACGGCACCCGAGGGTATTCACCAAGGTGATGGCAGAGATGATGGTCCTCCTTCGACAGCAAGGAGTCAATATAATTCCTTACCTGGACGATCTCCTGATAAAAGCGAGGTCCAGGGAAAGGTTGGTGCAGAACATTGCACTCTCCCTGACAGTACTTCAACAACACGATTGGATCATAAATTTTCCAAAGTCACAGTTGGAACCAACGACAAGATTGTCTTTTCTGGGGATGATAGTGGACACAGAAGTACAAAGGGTATTTCTTCCAGTAGAAAAGGCTCTGCAAATCTAGAGAATGGTCAAACAAATTCTGAAACCAACGAGAGTGTCGATTCATCAATGCATTCGGTTGTTGGGGAAGATGGTAGCGGCCTACGAGGCCATACAGTTTGGCCGATTCCATGCCAGAGTATTCCAGTGGGACCTGTTGGACAAATGGTCTGGATCCCATCTACACATGCATCAGAGGATAATCCTGTCATTCAAAGCCAGAATTTCACTCCTTTGGTGGCTACACAGTTCTCACCTCCTAGAGGGACTGTTATGCACACCAGTGCCAGCAGGAATGTACTGGTGTCTGAACGGAGAGGGATGCAAAACAAATGAACTCACAGACAGACTGGGGAATATGACATTACATACACAGAAGGTGATAGGGTAACAAAATAAACACAAAGTGAACAGAGAAGCCCAAAGGCTAAGAAACTGGGTGTCTCCCTAGTATTAGGACTGCTCAGATGGAAAGAAGCGAGATGTTGTGATTTAATACGTAGAGAACCCGAAATGCTGTTGCTAAGGGCAACAGCAAAACCCTAAAGGGTTACCAACGGGTGTGGCAGTAAACTCCTTGGTCAGAGATGGAATAATAGACACAAGGAGAGTCTCCACAATCCTAGTCCTCACTTGCAGTGCACTGGTTCAGCTTACTGCCACTAAACTGACACCTGAACACCTTGCACAGTGAGAAAGGATTTTGGCAGGCAAGTCTGAGAATACAGCCGCAAACCTGCTAGGTTCACAGAGTAGCAAAAGAACCCCAGCAGGGTAAACGACTGACTCCAGTCTTACTGCTAGGTCTGGATTGGCAGAGTGTAGTACCAAATCCCAAGGCCTATTTGCAGTAAGCAACAAACAAATACAAAGTTACACAGTACTAGCTAACTTTCAGGAACTGACTAACCAACAAAGATTCAGCAGCATCTGCCTAACCTGAGAAGAGGGTTTATATAGCAGGTGCTGTCCACGCCCCACTCAGACCTCACAGACTGTGAGCACAAAAACCAGCACCGGATCCCCTGCCGTGCACAGAGCCTGTAACCACTGCACAGCAAAAGACCCGAACCGGAGTATCAGCTACGCTCAGGTTACTCCGCTAGCACTTGTCTCCCGGTTGCCATGACGACGTGGCAGCACAGGGCAGGAGATCCTAACAGTACCCCCCCTCTGACGAGGGGTCAAAGAACCCCTACCACCGGGTTTATCGGGGAACTGCGAGAAGAAAGAGCGTATCAGTCTGGGGGCATGAAGATCACAACTGCGCACCCACGACCGCTCCTCCGGCCCATACCCCTTCCAGTGCACCAAAAATGACAGCCGACCCCGAACCATCTTGGAGTCAAGAATCCTTTCAACAACAAACTCCTTCTGGCCACGTATCAGAAGAGGGGAAGGTCTTCCACTGGAAGAAGGATTACCAATCGCCCGTTTTAAAAGGGAACAATGAAATGTTTTATTGATACCCACAGAACGGGGTAGATCTAACTGAAATGCCACCGGATTGATAACCCTAGTGATCTTATAAGGACCGATGAACCGGGGGCCTAACTTATGAGATGGCTGTCTCAACTTCAAATTCTTGGTAGACAACCAGACGAAGTCTCCTAATTTGAAGCTGCAGGGTATTTTCCGCTTATCAAAAACCCTTTTGGTCACCAATGACACAGACACAAGGGCTTTCTTCACTTTCCTCCAAATACCTCTAAGGACCGAAACCACAGAGGAACCACCAGGCGTGGAGTCCAGGGGGTCAAAAGAATTGGCCTTAGGATGATGCCCATACACACAAAGGAAGGGAGAGATCCCTGTAGCAGAGTGAGCCGCGTTGTTATAGGCAAACTCCGCCATGGACAGATGAGCAACCCAGTCAGTCTGACACTTGGAGACATAACACCTGAGGAACTGCTCCAAGGACTGGTTCACCCTTTCAGTCTGCCCATTAGACTGCGGATGGTAGCCTGACGACAAGCTGACAGAAATCTGGAGATCGAAACAAAATGCCCTCCAGAATTTGGCCACAAACTGGGATCCGCGGTCAGAGACCACATCAAGTGGCAACCCGTGGAGGCGCACAACATGCAGCATAAATAATTCAGACAGGCGTCTGGCCGATGGCAGCCCAACCAGTGGAACGAAGTGCGCCATCTTCGAAAACCTGTCAACGACAACCCAGATGGCTGTCATCCCCGAGGATTTGGGCAAGTCCACCACAAAATCCATTGAAATGTGGGTCCATGGCTTAGATGGAATAGAGAGTGGATGTAATGGGCCAACAGGAACCCCTCTAGGAGTCTTATTTCGGGCACAGATGTCACATGCCCGAACCCACTGATCCACATCCCTAGCCACCGAGGGCCACCACACCGCCCTAGATAGCAACTCCCGAGTTCTGGCAATACCCGGGTGACCTGCCGACTTCTTGGCATGGAATTCCAGGAACACTCGCTGTCTTAACGTAGGAGGCACAAACAAAAGACCTACCGGAAGGTCTGGTGGAGCCTGCTCCTGTGCTCTAAGGACTAATGACAAGAGGTCCTGGGTAATGCCCACTTTAATACATAATGGGGACACAATGGGCATTGGCTCCTCGGTGGTCTCCTGGATTGGAGCAAAACTCCGCGAGAGCGCATCAGCCTTGATGTTTTTTGACCCAGGATGATATGTTATCAAAAAATTAAAGCGAGCAAAAAACAAAGCCCATCGTGCCTGCCTGGCATTGAGGCGCTTCGCTGACTCTAAATATGCCAAATTCTTATGGTCGGTGAGAATTGAGACCACAAACTTAGCCCCCTCAAGCCAGTGTCTTCACTCCTCGAGTGCATCCTTAATAGCCAACAATTCCCGGTTACCCACGTCATAATTCATCTCGGCAGGCAAAAATTTACGGGAAAAGTAAGCACAGGGATGAAGGCGATTATCAGACACCCCCATCTGAGAGAGCACTGCCCCCATACCCATCTCAGAGGCATCCACCTCCACCACAAAAGGACGCTCTGGATCTGGGTGTCGCAGCACCTTGGCCAAGACAAATGCCCTTTTGAGACGGGCAAAAGCCGCTTTGGCCTCACAAGACCAGTGAGCAACATCCGCCCCTTTCTTAGTGAGTGCCACCAAGGGCGCCACTATAGACGAAAATACAGCGATAAATCGTCTATAAAAATTTGCAAAGCCCAGAAAACGCTGAAGCGCCTTCAAACTAGTGGGCTGCACCCAATCCAGGACTGCCTGTACCTTGGAACCCTCCATTTGGAAACCTTCTGGGGAGATAATATATCCTAGAAATGCGATTTGCTGAACTTCAAATTCGCACTTCTCCAGCTTTGCCCCAAGCCGGTGGTCTCTGAGTTTCTGGAGGACTTAGCGTACATGCTTCCGATGTTCCTCCAGGGAATGGGAGAAGATTAGGATGTCATCTAAGTATACAACTAAGAATCTATCCAAATATTCCCTGAGCACATCGTTCATGAAGTCCTGGAAGACTGCCGGGGCATTACAGAGCCCAAAAGGCATCACCAAATATTCATAATGCCCTGAGTGGGTATTAAAGGCAGTCTTCCATTCATCCCCCTCTCTTATTCGGATTAGATTGTACGCACCGCGTAGGTCAATCTTAGAAAAAATGGTGGCAGTACGAAGCTGGTCAAACAAGACCGAAATGAGAGGCAGTGGGTATGAGTTTTTAATCGTGATACGGTTCAATTCCCTGAAGTCGATGCAGGGTCGCAACGAACCGTCCTTTTTACCCACGAAGAAGAACCCCGACCCAACTGGAGACTGTGAAGGTCTGATAAATCCCTTAGCCAAGTTCTCCTGAATGTACTCTGCCATAGCCTGAGTCTCAGGACGTGACAGGGAGTACAACCTGCTCTTGGGAAGCTTAGCATTCGGCAACAAATCAATGGCACAGTCATAGGGGCGATGGGGAGGTAGTACCTCTGCAATTTTTTTGGAGAACACGTCCGCAAAATCTGCATAACATCCTGGCAATCCTGGCAAACTTAGCTGCGAAAGCCTGACTGGAAGGCTCAAGCAACTCCTGAAACAATCAGTACCCCAACTAAGAATCTCCCCAGAGACCCAGTCAAATTGAGGATTGTGGGCCCTTAACCAGGGTAACCCCAACACCAATGGGGCAAAAGTACAGACAGTCACATAAAAGGACAATGTTTCAGAGTGTGTGGCTCCAATAAACAAAGAAATCTGGCTAGTGCAAGAGGTAATTTTACCCTGGGATAATGGTTCCCCGTTTAACCCACAAATCTCAATTTCCGAAGCCAAGGGTTCTAAGGGAACAGAGTGTTTCAGGGCGAATTGGCGGTCCATAAAAACCCCATCGGCCCCACTGTCCACAAAGGCCTCAGTCTTGACAGTTTGACCGAGGATCTTCAAGGTCACCGGAATGATAAGTCTTCTTGGAAAATTCTGACTTCTGGCCTGACAGGATATTTCCCATCACCCTCAGGCCCTGAAGTTTTCCGGCTTTTCTGGGCATGATACTACCACATGACCTTTATTCCCACAGTACAAACACAACCCCTGCTGTCTCCTCCGCGTCTTCTCACGCGAGGAGAGGCGGGTAGCCCCAATCTGCATAGGCTCCTCGGAAAATTCCTCAGAGTCTGAGGTTCCCTTGGGAAAGAAGGAAACCTCGGTCTCCCTTTCAAGCCTACGCTCTCTCAGCCGTCTATCCACCCGGATGGATAACTGCATGAGCTGATCCAAGCTATCAGGCAAGGGATATTGTACCAGTTGGTCTTTTATCTGGTTAGAAAGACCTCTTCGGTACTGGTGTCTCAGGGCTGGGTCATTCCACTGGGTATCATGGGCCAACCTCCGAAACTCCATACAATAAACCTCAACTGGCCTTCGCCGTTGCTTAAGGATCGAAATCTGAGCCTCGGCTGAGGCCGTCTTGTCAGGGTCATCATACAACATGCCCAGTGCCGTAAAAAAAGCATCAACACTTTTAAGCGACGGACAGTCAGGCTGCAACCCATATGCCCAGACCTGTGGGTCTCCTTGTAGCAAGGAAATCACTATGCCCACCCGCTGAATCTCCGACCCAGAAGACTGAGGCCTAAGCTGGAAATATAGCTTGCAGCTCTCCTTGAAACAAAATAACTGCGAGCGATCTCCAGAAAAACGATCCGGGAGATTTACTTTCGGCTCCTTAACCCCTGAAGGTGCTGCTGCTGCGGGAGCTCCGCCAGCGGCCTGCGAGGTGTGCATTTTAATGGACAAATCATTAAATTGTCGAGTCAGGACCTGCACCTGATTGACCACCTGTTGCAAAGTATTTTGAGGGGTATGCTCCATATTCCCACAAAATTTCAACAGGAGTATTGGGCTGCTGAATATGTTATGCACACCAGTGCCAGCAGGAATGTACTGGTGTCTGAACGGAGAGGGATGCAAAACAAATGAACTCACAGACAGACTGGGGAATATGACATTACATACACAGAAGGTGATAGGGTAACAAAATAAACACAAAGTGAACAGAGAAGCCCAAAGGCTAAGAAACTGGGTGTCTCCCTAGTATTAGGACTGCTTAGATGGAAAGAAGCGAGATGTTGTGATTTAATACGTAGAGAACCCGAAATGCTGTTGCTAAGGGCAACAGCAAAACCCTAAAGGGTTACCAACGGGTGTGGCAGTAAACTCCTTGGTCAGAGATGGAATAATAGACACAAGGAGAGTCTCCACAATCCTAGTCCTCACTTGCAGTGCACTGGTTCAGCTTACTGCCACTAAACTGACACCTGAACACCTTGTACAGTGAGAAAGGATTTTGGCAGGCAAGTCTGAGAATACAGCCGCAAACCTGCTAGGTTCACAGAGTAGCAA
This sequence comes from Pseudophryne corroboree, assembly GCF_028390025.1. Classification (NCBI taxonomy): domain Eukaryota; kingdom Metazoa; phylum Chordata; class Amphibia; order Anura; family Myobatrachidae; genus Pseudophryne; species Pseudophryne corroboree. The sequence goes on from NC_086449.1 coordinate 741,253,949, forward strand.
AAGAACCCCAGCAGGGTAAACGACTGACTCCAGTCTTACTGCTAGGTCTGGATTGGCAGAGTGTAGTACCAAATCCCAAGGCCTATTTGCAGTAAGCAACAAACAAATACAAAGTTACACAGTACTAGCTAACTTTCAGGAAGTGACTAACCAACAAAGATTCAGCAGCATCTGCCTAACCTGAGAAGAGGGTTTATATAGCAGGTGCTGTCCACGCCCCACTCAGACCTCACAGACTGTGAGCACAAAAACCAGCACCGGATCCCCTGCCGTGCACAGAGCCTGTAACCACTGCACAGCAAAAGACCCGAACCGGAGTATCAGCTACGCTCAGGTTACTCCGCTAGCACTTGTCTCCCAGTTGCCATGACGACGTGGCAGCACAGGGCAGGAGATCCTAACAGGGACGCAGGTTCGGGTTTCAGGATTGGGTCCTAGTAACCACGGATGCGAGTCTACGAGGCTGGGGAGCAGTCACTCAAGGGGAAAGCTTCCAAGGAAGATGGTCAAGTCAAGAAACTTGTCTTCACATAAACGTTCTGGAGTTGAGAGCCATTTACATCGCCTTCTACAAGCGGTGCATCTTCTTCAAGATCAACCCGTACAGATCCAGTCGGACAATGTAACAGCAGTCGCGTACATAAACCGTCAGGGTGGAACGAAAAGCAGAGCGGCGATGGCAGAGGTGACAAAAATCCTCCTCTGGGCAGAAAGACATGCAAGAGCTCTGTCTGCAATTTTCATTCCGGGAGTGGACATCTGGGAAGCAGACTTCCTCAGCAGACAAGATCTCCATCCAGGAGACCACGAAGTCTTCGCAGAGGTGACAGGTCTTTGGGGAGTTTTTCAAGTAGACATGATGGCATCTCGTCTCAACAAGAAGCTTCAGAGATATTGTTCCAGGTCGAGAGACCCTCAAGCAATAGCAGTGGATGCACTAGTGACCCAGTGGGTGTTTTGGTTAGTGTATGTCTTCCCTCCAATTCCACTCATTCCGAAAGGTCTGAAGATCATAAGAAGAAAAGGGGTTCGAGCGATCCTCATTGTCCTAGACTGGCCAAGGAGGGTTTGGTATCCAGATCTTCAGGAGTTGCTCATAGAAGATCCTCGGCCTCTTCCTCTTCGCGAGGACCTGCTGCAGCAGGGGCCGTACGTGTATCAAGACTTACCGCGGCTACGTTTGACGGCATGGCTGTTGAGCGCCGGATCCTAGCCGGAAAGGGTATTCCCAAAGAAGTCATTCCCACTCTTATTCAGGCCAGGAAAGGAGTAACGTCTAAACATTACCATCGTATTTGGAGAAAATATGTGTCTTGGTGTGAAACCAAGAAAGCTCCAACGGAAGAGTTTCAGTTAGGACGTTTTCTCCATTTTCTTCAGGCGGGTGTGGATGCGGGCCTACGATTGGGTTCAATCAAGGTCCAGATTTCGGCCTTGTCGGTTTTCTTTCAGAAACAATTGGCCTCCCTTCCAGAATTTCAGACGTTCGTGAAAGGGGTACTGCACATACAACCTCCATTTGTGCCTCCTGTGGCACCATGGGATCTTAACGTGGTGTTGCAGTTCCTTCAATCGGATTAGTTTGATTCTCACTTGAAAAGTGGTCATGCTGTTGGCCTTGGCATCCGCAAGGCGGGTGTCTGAGTTAGGGGCCTTGTCTCACAAGGGCCCTTACTTGATCTTTTATGAAGATAGGGCTGAGTTAAGAACTCGTCAGCAATTTCTTCCAAAGGTGGTTTCTTCTTTCCATATAAACCAACCTATTGTGGTGCCAGTGGCTACTGACACCTTCGCTGCTTCAAAGTCTCTGGATGTGGTCAGAGCTTTGAGAATTTATGTCGCAAGAACAGCTCGGATACGGAAAACAGAGGCTTTGTTTGTCCTGTATGTTCCCAACAAGATTGGGTGTCCTGCTTCTAAGCAGACCATTGCACGCTGGATCAGAGGTACGATTCAGCACACTCATTCCATGGCAGGATTGCCGATACCGAATTCGGTGCATGCCCATTCTACTAGAAAGGTGGGCTCATCCTGGGCGGCTGCCCAGGGGGTCTCGGCATTACAACTTTGCCGAGCAGCTACGTGGTCAGGTTCAAACACGTTTGCTAAGTTTTACAAATTTGACACCTTGGCCGATGAGGACCTAAAGTTTGGTCAATCGGTGCTGCAGGGTCATCCGCACTCTCCCGCCCGTACTGGAGCTTTGGAATAACCCCATGGTACTGAAGTGGGCCCCAGCATCCTCTAGGACGTATGAGAAAACAGGATTTTAATACCTACCGGTAAATCCTTTTCTCCTAGTCCGTAGAGGATGCTGGGCACCCGACCAGTGCGTACTTTACCTGCAGTAGTTATTTTGTTAAAAATGTTTTCAGCTCGTTTGCTGTAATGTTCATGCTCGTTGGCATGTGTTTTGTTGAATGCCATGTTGTGCGGCATGGTTGTAGTGTGAGCTGGTATGAATCTCACCATTCACTTTAAAGTAAATTCTTTCCTCGAAATGTCCGTCTCCCTGTGCACAGTACCTATACTGAGGTCTGGAGGAGGGGCATAGAGGGAGGAGCCAGTTCACACTCTGAAAAAGTCTTAAAGTGCTCCTGTGGAACCGTCTATTCCCCATGGTACTGAAGTGGACCCCAGCATCCTCTACGGACTAGGAGAAAAGGATTTACCAGTAGGTATTAAAATACTGTTTTACTAGCATTTTATGGGAATATACTGTAGAGGATAATCCCATTGAATTTGTCGAAACACCTAAAACTGGTCTGCAGTAGTGCAAAGGTAACATATGTTTTGCTGTTTTTTAATCACAAATTCTAAACCATAACTGACAGTTACCAACAGACATTGTCATTGTGTTGCTGTAAAAAAACAACAACAATTTATCAGAATTCAGATTTCAACTTCAATTGTAACCCAACATTGATGACGATGTCATTTGGTACTTGCGGCTCTAACTCGGTCTTCATCTGTCAGTTCAAATCCGCCGGCAAATAGAAGAAACTAAAGCAAACCTGTCCAAACAGAAGCAATCCGCAGATCAGTATTATCTCTGCAGGCTTCGTTAGGTTGAAATGCAGGAAGACTAAAGAAAATGTTTTTAAAAATTGGTCCCCCCAAATCAGCACAAGCCTCGGACCTCTCAGCCTGGAATTTCCCCTATTTTCCTCTAATCAGCACTGGGCTGAACCAGCCAGGGGATACTGCTATAGCGCAGGGTTTTTCCCAAAGCCACAAGGTTTTGGTATTCAATTGCAGGGCTGATAATGGGACACAAAAGCACTGCATCTTTTTTCTCATGCCCCCAGAGCAAGTCTGATGTTTCCTAAAATCATTAATTTTTACCTGTCCGTTGGCGATCCTCCTCCCCTCCAACTGTTAGAGATTGGTTGACTAGAGTTGACCTATACATGGACTTAGATGATATAATGACGTCCGCTGAGGGGGCTACTTACCCTTCAGGGATACGTGGGCCCGATGGCTACTTTTTAAGGATTCCCCAACCTATAGGTCCATCCTCGCTTCCAGTCCTTCCACGTCCTCTTAGATGCTTCTCCGCCTCAATGTACTGCCTTCCATTCTGTGGCAAGCGGGGGGCTCGCGCTTTGGACCGGGTGATTCTGATTCTGATGCTTCCTCTTATCTATCCCCCTTTTTCTTTTTCTTCTCTGCCTCTCTCTCTATTCTTTCTTTCCTCTTCTTCTTTATTTAGTTTTTTAGTTTTTTGTTTTATACTAATACGGTTAATATGAGGTGTCTGTTATCGAACTGTATTTATCCGAGTGCTGGGCTGTTGTATACCATTGATATATGATTTTCTGTTAATGGCCTCGGGAGCCAAACAGGCCTCCAGTTGTACTACGACACTACTCCCTATTACGACTGTCTGTATGTTAACCATTTGTAACTGCTTTTGTTTTTTCAATAAACACATTTTGCACTAAAATCATTAATTTTAGGATAAATCATCAGGACTTACTCTGGGACCTGGCAGCAGTGGTGCCGAGGGGTGGGTAGAGGTAGCGGGTACTAGTTACCTGGGCCTAAAGGAGGGGCCCTGGGGGACCCTGGTCATCTGCTTACCCCCCTTACCGGTCAGCCTTGCCTGGTGTAGGGAGGTTGCTGCTGTCACCAAGAAGCAGCCGCCTTTTCTTTCTGTGCAAGGGGAGGGGTGTAGCAATCGCACCCCCTTCTGATCTTTTCCCGGCTAGGGTGCACAACGGCGTTGGAAGCCAGGTCCTCTGCAGCAGGGTGATTATGTGAGGTGTGTGTAGTGTCTGTAAGTGTGTTGGTGTGTATAAGTGTGTATGAGTGTATGCATGTGTGACCCCCCCGTGTGTGTGTGTGTGTGTGTGTGACCCCCACCCCGGAGCCTGCCGCTGTGAAGCTTACCAGCCCTTGTGCCTGCCCAGCAGTCCCATAGCCATACAGCAGTCCCTAGGACTCCCAGCAGCCCCCTCCCCAGTTGGAAGATGGAGAGGAGACCACAGGGGGTTGTGGAAACAACTGTGTTGGAGAATACCGCGGGTATGGAGCGCGCGTACCCGTGGCAATCCAAAATTGGGTACGGTGTAAGCCAGGTTTTTTACCAGGCTTTACTTCGCTCCCAATTGAATTCCCACCTAAGAAGTGTCACGAGTACTTTGATTGGTGACTTTTTTGACTATTCTCTCAGTATCTACCAGGACACAGTGCAAGTATGTTTATCATAATAATTATGCCAAGGGCATAATGCGTAATGGGCACTACTACTGTGTGGGCATAATGTGTAAGGAGCACTGCTGTGTGACATAATGTGTAAGGGGCACTACTGTGTGGCATAATGTGTAAGGGTCACTACTACTGTTTTTTATTTGATCAAATCAATACCGGGAATCCCAGGTTTGAAATATATTCAGTCCTGAATCCCGGGATTGGGAAAATGAGGCAGGATTGGCTTCCCTAGCTGCAATGGAGGCTGTTACATGTGACTGCCTCTTCCAGTAAGAATCAGACTGATTCTTATTGGCTGAGGCTGTCACAAATGACAGCTGATGGAGACAGCATAACAGCCACAGTGCCGTCTTCAGCTTGCTGCAGTTTCAGCGCAGTTAGCCAAAATGAATCAGCCTAATTCTTATTGGCTGCTGCTGGACATCCACCACGATCTACCGGTTGAGTGTCTGCTGTCAACAGGTTGATCTCGCAATTGACGCTTTGGCCACACCTGATCTAAATCTTGGGCATGACTACATTATTGCTGTAGCAAGACAGCATGCTGATAATTACACAAATTTATACTATTCCTCTTTAATAGGTCTATTTACCATTTTTTGAAGGGAGGTCTGGATATTTACATTCCATATAAGCGCATATGGCGGCAAATTGTAATGTATATTCGGGTCTGATGATAAAAGCCCATTCTGACAAAAGGTGATGAAGTAAACTGAGTGCCTATTTCAGATAGGGACGCAAAGCGGCTATTGTACGCAAATCGGTCAATGTTTTCTTACTGCGCATGTGTCTGAGTCGTATTGGGCATGCATAAATTGGCAGCTGCGATCTTGCTTGCTACTGGAGATCTCTCTGTGTCTTAGGAGAGCAGCTCAGCCTGCACATCTACAGAGGTACTCAGACTCTGTGACAGGAACCGATTTGTGACAATGGTACCGGAGTATCAGCAATTATACACCGTTGGACGGAAATGATGCAACAGCAGCGGGTGTCCATATGCTCAGGTTAGCTTCTGCCTATATTAGCTTATAGTCACGATTGCGTACAGCAAAAAACAGCAACAGCAATCGCAGATGCAACCACATCTGCCTTAGGCGCAGACAGGGTATGCTGTCACTTTCTACTAGAGTTTCTGATTAAGAAGAGTGTTGAAGAAAACATGTCTGTATTTATTCCCTGGAGACCTGGGGGGGGTCATTCCGAGTTGATCGCTCGCTAGCTAGTTTTAGCAGCCGTGCAAACGCTATGCCGCCGCCCACTGGGAGTGTATTTTAGCTTAGCAGAAGTGCAAACGGTTGTATCACAGAGCGCCTGCAAAAAAAATTTGTGTAGTTTCAGAGTAGCTCAAAACCTACACAGTGCTTGCGATCACTTCAGACTATTCAGTTCCGGATTTGACGTCACAAACCCGCCCAGCGTTCGCCCAGCCACGTCTGCGTTTTTCCTGGCATGCCTGCGTTTTTCCGCACACTCCCTGAAAACGGTCAGTTGCCACCCAGAACCGCCCACTTCATGTCAATCACTCTGCGGCAAGCAGTGCGACTGAAATGCATCGCTAGACCCTGTGCAAAACTACATCGTTTGTTGTACCCATACGTCGGGCGTGCGCATTGCACCGCATACGCATGCGTAGAACTGCCGTTTTTAGCCTGATCCCTGCGCTGCGAACAAATTCAGCTAGCGATTAACTCAGAATGACCCCCGTGGTGCTTTCCTCGTGAGGATTATTACATCTACACGGTGAATGCCACTGAAATAATTCCAAGAGTAATTATAATTAGTATCTGGGAGTCCTGTGTTTGTTTACTACATGATTTCTTGTGACAAGAGTTTGTACATTATCACATACTTTGGTTGAACCCAAATATAGGTCTACTCCAGTATGACGTTGTTATTGTCCACATACCGGGGCACTTTTATTTCCTGCTACCCATCTGGCAGATGGCCCCACTCCATCAAGTGGGTGGCAACACTTCTTCAGTGGTGCCACCCCACACTTCAGCGGGTCCCTGCCATTGTATTCCAGTTGTCAGTCCTATATGTCCCAGTCCGACACTGATTGAGACAAATCCCACCTCCACTGGCTCATACCTCCCAACATGACCCTCTCCAGGAGGGACAAAGTGCTCTGCTTCTGGGCTTTTCTCTCTCTTAACTTATGATTGCTGGCACCTGTTTTGTACACGTTAATAGATGAGGTGTTTCATCACAGGTGATTGTAATCCATACATTTAGAAGCAAGTCCAGGAGCAGAGCATTCTGTCACTCCTGGAGAGAGTCATGTTGGGAGGTATGCTGGCTGCCGCAGCTAACTATGAAACTACTGCATTTAGGGGGTCATTCCGAGTTGTTCGCTTGTTGCTGATTTTCGCAACGGAGCGATTAAGGCAAAAATGCGCATGCGCATGGTACGCAGTGCGCATGCGCTAAGTATTTTAGCACAAAATTTAGTAGAATTACTCACGTCCAAACGAAGAATTTTCATCGTTGAAGAGATCGGAGTGTAATTGACAGGAAGTGGGTGTTTCTGGGCGGAAACTGACCATTTTCTGGGAGTGTGCAGAAAAACGCAGGCGTGTCAGGGAAAAACGCGGGGAGTTGGAGAAACGGGGGAGTTGCTGGCCGAACGCAGGGCATGTTTGTGACATCAAACCAGGAACGAAACGGCCGGAGCTGATCGCAATCTGTGAGTAGGTCTGGAGCTACTCAGAAACTGCTAAGAAATGTCTATTCGCAATTCTGCTAATCTTTCGTTCGCAATTCTGCTAAGCTAAGATACACTCCCAGAGGGCGGCGGCCTAGCGTGTGCAATGCTGCTAATATCTGCTAGCGAGCGAACAACTCGGAATGACCCCCATAGGGTTTATGTGAGAATGCGATTCTTATTTCATTTGTTAATTTATGTATTATTTACCACCTGAGGATTGCCTACATTTGTGTTTATGAGAGCAATCCTCGTGTTTAACATGGACTGATTTCACATTTCATGCAAGCTAATTATTTCCCCCCCCCCCAGTTTTTTAGCTGACCTTAATTAACCTTGCAAACGACTTCAGCTGCTGCGGAAATAAACGCTTGCAGCTTATGCCTGTAAATTGCCCAGTTAAACAACTCGCAATCCAATGCACTCAGTTCACTTCTCCAAGTGTCCCAAAGCAAATAGGGAAGTGATACAGTCCAAGATGTTTGGTTTATTGAAGGCATTTTCTACACCCAATTCACATTTTTTTCTTCTTTATTTAATATAACTTTGTCTTTAACCTATTCATAACTGGAGGGCATTCTCCACTCTCCATTTTTTGCACTTCAGGAACAGCTTATTCATTTCTCACAGTTCTAAACAAATTTGATATAATTTTTCCTAAGACATAAATGTATTTTTATAACCTTTCTGAGGAAAATAATATTTGTGTACATTATGGAAGACTGAAACAAGCAATATAATTAATGATAAAAAAATCTATATAAATATGTTGCAGGTGTTTATAATGGTGCACCTTGCGCTATCTTCAGATTGCATTCACTGAGGCATTAGGCCCCATTACCAAGATGGCCGCAGACAGTGCTTCTGGCATGCGCGGTGCCATCTTGTCACTGTGTTTGAGCACTATAGTACTACACGTGGTAATATTCAGCTTTGGGGATTCCCTGTGTTTATCCTGCACATACCGCTGCTTATACAGTACATGACCAGATGGTCCTCTGTATATTCTGCTCCATGGGAGTTAGTCAGCTTCAGTAGCAGTTTTGCTAAAATGGCAGAACTGCTCCTGATTAAAATTGCATGCTGCGAGCCACCCAGCACAGTGCAAGGCTGCCCAGCATGTGAAGCAGCACCCTGCAATGCGATCGCATTTCAAATGCAATCGCATTGCAGAACTTGAGATACATTGGAAATACCGGTTGTCCCCCTTCATACACAGGCAGGCTGCGTGTGCAGGCGAAGTCACCCAGTCGGCCCAAAAACGTCCATGGCACGCCTGTGTTTTCCACACCACTCCCCATCAATGCTGCGCCACCGCCCCATGAACGCCTGCCAGCTGTTAATCATTATACGATCGCATCACACATGCACGATGCCGTCGCAGCACATGCGCAGATGGTCAATAATCAGCCAATCTGCGTTTTCGCAACATAGCAACTGATACTAAATAACCCCCATATTCCCTATCTGCTGTTATTACTCTGAACACAGCTGTATATTGTCACACTGCAATAAACCTGAACTAAGGGGGACATGCAGGGCTGCCACCAGATATTGTGGGGCCCGGGACTGACAAAATAGGCAGGCCCCCCTTTTACAAAAAATATTTTAGGCAGATATTTTGGCGAAAAATGATCAAGCCTGCCACCACATCAAGGTAGACTTTTTAGGCAGGTACCTAACCACCCTCATTAAATAAACCCTAATGCCAGATATGCCCCTAGTGCCAAATATGCCCCCAGTGCCACACACAGAAATGCCCCCACAGTGCCTGCCAGATATGCCCCCAGTGTCAGATATGCCCCCAGTGCCAGATATGCCCCTAATGCCAGATGCATATATGTCCCCAGTGCCAGATATGCCCCCACTGTGCCTGCCAGATATGCCCCCAGTGCCAGATATGCCCCCACTGTGCCTGCCAGATATGCCCCCAGCGCCAGATATGCCCCCAGTGCCACATACAGAAATGCCCCGACAGTGCGCGCACACACACACACACACACACACACACACACACACACACACACACGGGTAGGGGGATACGGGGATCCCTGTACACTCACCACTCTGTACTCCAATCCACCTTACCTGAGCTGCAGGGTGAGGGAGGCCTGCAGACACAGGTACAGGCCCCAATGGCTCTCCTCTGCTCCGAAGCTGCCTCCTCTGTTTCAGATTCGGGCCCAGCCCTGTATAGGCCGATGGTGAGGCTGGTGGCAGGGGGGTCCAGGCCGGACATGGAGCTGACCGAGAGACTAAACAGTCACATGGCGCTGTCTGTTGGGGTGGCACGGCGTGAGATTGGAGGACACCACGGGGAACTGTGCCTGGGTACTGAAGGTTGAGCTTTGCTCCCCCTCATGGGACGGCTGCTGGATTAAAGAGACTGGCAGGGCTGCTTGGGGGAGGGCCGCACAGATCTCCGACATCACTTGCTCTCTCCCTGGTCACATGTGGGTGGTGCTCTGTGGTAACTAGCACTGGGTGCTGGGCTCCTGAGACTCTGGCGGGGTGCGCAGCTCTCCAGCCCATCAGACCTGCCCCTGTATGGCTCTGGGGAAGGGCCATTTCTATTGGGGGATGTGCAGTGTGACTGGGTGCAGGGGATGCGGGCCCTGGAGGCAGTCCAGGCCCCATAGCAGCTACATCCCCTGCACCCAAAGTAGTTATGCACTGCACAGGCACACATATCAACAACAGGAATAATGTAGAAATTGTGGGCCTAATTCAGACCTGATCGCAGCAGCAGAATTGTTCTCTAATGGGCAAAACCATGTGCAGTGCAGTTGAGGCAAATAAGGAGATTTATGGTAAGAACTTACCCTTGTTAAATCTCTTTCTGCGCCGTACACTGGATTCCACAAGGAACAACATCGGGGTGTAGAGTAGGATCTTGATCCGAGGCACCAACAGGCTAAAAGCTTTATCTGTTTCCAAGATGCTCAGCGCCGCCTCCTCTATAAGCCCGCCTCCGTGCACAGGAGCTCAGTTTTGTCAAACAGTCCAATGCAGTAGCAGGTAAAAGAGACGACACCACATTCTTACGACAGGAGAAGGTATCAGCGGCTAATGCCATACCAACCCAAAGAAGCTAAGTGCGTCAGTGTGGGTGCCCTGTGGAATCCAGTGTACCTCGCAGAACGAGATTTAACAAGGGTAAGTTCTTACCATAATTCTCATTTTCTGCAGCGGGGTATACTAGTATTCCACAGGGAATAACATGGGGGATGTCCTAAAGCAGTTCCTAATGGGAGAGGACACACTGTAGTGGGCACATGAACCCGGCATCCAAAGGAAGCATCCTGGGAGGCGGAAGTATCGAAGGCATAGAACCTTATGAATGTGTTCACTGAGGACCTCGTAGCCGCCTTGCACAATTGTTCAAGGGTCGCACCACGGCGGGCCGCCCAAGAAGGTCCAACAGACCAAGTAGAATGGGCTTTGATGGTGGCAGGAGCTGGAAGGCCAGCCTGTACATAAGCATGTGCAATCACCATTCTAATCCATTTGGCCAAGGTCTGCTTGTTAGCAGGCCAGCCACGTTTTGTGAAAACCAAACAGTACAAAGAGAGAATCAGACTTCCTAACGGAGACTGTCCTCTTCACATAGATACGGAGAGCCCGTACCACATCCAAAGACCGCTCTTTGGAGGATAAACCCAGAGAGACAAAGGCCGGAACCACAATCTCCTGGTTAAGGTGGAAAGAAGACACCGCCTTAGGCAGATAACCACGGCGCGTTCGAAGAACCGCCTGGTCATGGTGAAAAATCAGATAGGGGGACCTACAAGACAAGGCACCCAAATCTGATACCCATCTAGGAGAGGCAATAGCCAGCAGAAACAAGACCTTGAGGGAAAGCCACTTAAGGTCCGCAGATTCAAGAGGTTCAAACGGAGACTCTTGCAAAGCCTCCAGAACCACTGACAAATCCATGGAGCCACAGGTGGGACATAGGGAGGTTGAATCAGTAAAACACCCTGAGTGAAAGTATGAACATCAGACAGAGTCGCAATTTTTTCTCTGAAACCATACCTACAAGGCAGAAATATGAACCTTGAGGGAGGCCAGCCGAATTCCTAAGTCCAGGCCCTGTTGTAGGAAGCAACAGACAAAGAGGAAGGGGGGTGCAAATCCCCATCCCTAAATTCCCTTCTGCACACTGAAAATTACCTGTAACCACCCCTGAACCTATCTGGTAATAAAATTCAGAGAATTCATCACAAATGTTTGCAAACACATGTTTAGCTGCTGGCCACTTCACGGCTTCTCTGATACAGCAGTCCTAACACTACTTGATAGCAGTGCCCACATAGGGCCATGTAATTTGTCACAGTAGGCCCCCCCTTCCTCTTTGTCTGTTGTTTGTCTGTGACCCCTCCCCCTTCCAGCACCTGATATATAATTACCTCCAGGTATGATTGAGCAGCTTCCAAATTGTTTGTCTGCTTGTGTGCAAGAGGCATTAAATGGGAGCAGCATTTGGAAGGCATGCTGTTCCTTGTAGTGCCAATGGGAGATCCTGGGGGTGGCTCCCGGGTAAGTTAGCTCTCTGTCTGGAAGTGTTTTAGTAATAGCCTTTATCATAAGGCCTGTGACAAATTACATGGCCCTATGTGGGCACTGCTATCAAGTAGTGTTAGGACTGCTGTATCAGAGAAGCCGTGAAGTGGCCAGCAGCTAAACATGTGTTTGCAAACATTTGTGATGAATTCTCTGAATTTTATTACCAGATAGGTTCAGGGGTGGTTACAGGTAATTTTCAGTGTGCGGAAGGGAATTTAGGGATGGGGATTTGCACCCCCCTTCCTCTTTGTCTGTTGTTTGTCTGTGACCCCTCCCCCTTCCAGCACCTGATATATAATTACCTCCAGGTATGATTGAGCAGCTTCCAAATTGTTTGTCTGCTTGTGTGCAAGAGGCATTAAATGGGAGCAGCATTTGGAAGGCATGCTGTTCCTTGTAGTGCCAATGGGAGATTCTGGGGGTGGCTCCCGGGTAAGTTAGCTCTCTGTCTGGAAGTGTTTTAGTAATAGCCTTTATCATAAGGCCTACTGTGACAAATTACATGGCCCTATGTGGGCACTGCTATCAAGTAGTGTTAGGACTGCTGTATCAGAGAAGCCGTGAAGTGGCCAGCAGCTAAACATGTGTTTGCAAACATTTGTGATGAATTCTCTGAATTTTATTACCAGATAGGTTCAGGGATGGTTACAGGTAATTTTCAGTGTGCAGAAGGGAATTTAGGGATGGGGATTTGCACCCCCCTTCCTCTTTGTCTGTTGTTTGTCTGTGACCCCTCCCCCTTCCAGCACCTGATATATAATTACCTCCAGGTATGATTGAGCAGCTTCCAAATTGTTTGTCTGCTTGTGTGCAAGAGGCATTAAATGAGAGCAGCATTTGGAAGGCATGCTGTTCCTTGTAGTGCCAATGGGAGATCCTGGGGGTGGCTCCCGGGTAAGTTAGCTCTCTGTCTGGAAGTGTTTTAGTAATAGCCTTTATCATAAGGCCTACTGTGCCAAAATACATGGCCCTATGTGGGCACTGCTATCAAGTAGTGTTAGGACTGCTGTATCAGAGAAGCCGTGAAGTGGCCAGCAGCTAAACATGTGTTTGCAAACATTTGTGATGAATTCTCTGAATTTTATTACCAGATAGGTTCAGGGGTGGTTACAGGTAATTTTCAGTGTGCGGAAGGGAATTTAGGGATGGGGATTTGCACCCCCCTTCCTCTTTGTCTGTTGTTTGTCTGTGACCCCTCCCCCTTCCAGCACCTGATATATAATTACCTCCAGGTATGATTGAGCAGCTACCAAATTGTTTGCCTGTTGTAGGAAGGCCAAAATTTGGCCGTACTAAACTTGTAAATGTCATGATTGTTAGATGCGCACCAAGCAAAGTAAGAATTACAGACCCTATGGTAAATCTGAGTAGAAGCCGGCTTACGGGCCTTCAACATAGTTTGCATGATCGCCTCAGAAAATCCTTTGGCCCTCAGTACGGAAGCTTCAAGAGCAACACCATCAAAGCCAGTCAAGCCAAATCCTGGTAAACACAAGGGCCCTGAACGAGGAGGTCTGGTCGTTGTGGAAGCAGAAGAGGACGCTCTAGCGAGAGTCCCTGTAGGTCTGAGAACCAATGCCGTCTGGGCCACGCTGGAGCTATTAGAAGACGGATTCCTCCTTCTTGCTTGAACTTCCTCACTACTCTGGGCAGGAGTGACATCGGAGGGAACACGTACGGCAGCCGAAAGTTCCATGGAATTGCCATTGCGTCCACGAACGCCGCTTGAGGATCCCTTGTTCTTGCTCCGAAGACCGTAACCTTGTGATTGTGTCGAGACGCCATCAGGTCTACATCTGGTAGTCCCCACTTGTCCCCTAGGAGTTTAAATACTTCTGGATGAAGGCTCTACTCTCCGGCGTGTACGTCCTGATGACTGAGGAAGTCCGCTTCCCAGTTGAGGACCCCCAGAATGAGCACTGCCGATATAGTAACATAGTAACATAGTATTTGAGGTTGAAAAGAGGCAAAATGCCCATCGCGTTCAACTTGTATTTTAAGTTGAGTTGATTTTAATGTACCTGCTGAAGAATGTTTTCTGACTAGTTAACAACTACAAATCACGTTACACCCGGATTAACAACTTCAATATTTTAAGTGTTGTAACCTTGGATATCCTTTTCAATCAAAAATCCATCCAATCCCCTTTTAAATGCATTTACAGTGTCCACCATTACCACCTTCCCTGGCAAGGAATTCCAAATCCTTATTGCCCTAACAGTGAAGAACCCTTTCCTCCGTTGCGTGCGGAATTTTCTCTCCTCCAGCCTCAGCGAGTGCCCGCATTTCCTGAACAGAGTTCTTTTAATAAATAATTCCTCTGATAGCTCTTTGTAGTGTCCCTTTACATATTTGAAGACATTAATAATATCTCCTCTTAGATGCCTCTTTTCCAGTGTATACATATTCAACCTAGTAAGCCTTTCCTCGTAATCCAGTCCCTCTAGCCCTTTAATCAATTTAGTAGCTCACCATTGAACCCTCTCGAGTTCACCGATATCTTTTTTATACAGTGGTGCCCAAAACTGAACACAATATTCCAGGTGCGGACATACCAATGATTTATACAGTGGCAGAATTACATCCTCGTCCCTTGTCTCAATTCCCCATTTTATGCATGCTAACACCTTACTTGCCTTCTTTACTGTGCTTTGATATTGTATACGGTTATTACATTTATTATCAATGAGTACCCCCAAATCCTTTTCCAAAGCTGTTACCCCTAGACTTTCCCCGTTTAATATGTAGGATGCAAGTTTGTTTTTAGTCCCGAAATGCATAACCTTGCATTTTTCTATATTGAACCTCATTCTCCATTTAGACGCCCAGATTTCAAGTTTAGATAAGTCATTCTGCAGAGACTCCACATCTATTTCTGAATTAATTACCCTACACAGTTTAGTATCTTCTGCAAAGATTGACACTGTGCTTTCCAGGCCTATTTCTAGGTCATTGATAAATATGTTGAACAGTAGTGGCCCGAGTACGGACCCCTGTGGTATTCCGCTGACTACTGGTGTCCAGCTTGAGGACTTCCCGTTGACCACTACTCGCTGTACCCTGTTTTCCAGCCAGCTACTTATCCATGTACAAACAGTTTTCCTAGGCCAAGCTCTTTTAATTTGATGATAAATCTCCTGTAAGGCACTGTATCGAAGGCTTTTGCAAAATCTTTGTAGACCACATCCACTGCTTTTCCCTGGTGAAGATTGTCGCTCACTTCCTCGTAGAAGTTAACTAAGTTGGTTTGACATGATCTGTCCCTCACAAACCCATGCTGGTTCTTGCTAATAATCTTAGTGGTCAGCAGATACTCCTGTATGCTATCCCTTAGAATTCCTTCCAATATTTTCCCCACTATAGATGTCAAACTAATCGGCCTGTAGTTAACCGAATGATTTTTGGATCCCTTTTTAAATAATGGCACTACTTCTGCTATATGGCTGGCAGATGGCGTTCCGCCAATTGAAGAATCTTTGACACTTTTGTTGCTCCAACACCGCGCCCCAACCCCTCAGACTGGCATCCGTCATCAGAAGGACCCAGTTGGAGATCCAGAAGGGACGACCCCTGCTCAATCGTTGGTCCTGCAACCACCAGGTCAGTGACAGATGGACCTCCGGAGACAAGGAGATCATTTGAGACCTGATCCGGTGAGGTTGTCCGTCCAACTTGGCAAGAATCAGTTTCTGCAGAGGGCGGGAATGAAATTGAGCATACTCTACCATGTCGAAAGCCGACACCATGAGGCCTAGTACTTGCATCGCTGAGTGTATCGACATACGCGGACAAGAGAGGAAGCAACGTATCTTGTCCTGAAGCTTCAGTACTTTCTCCTGTGACAAAAACAACCTCTGGTTGTGTGTGTCCAACAACGCTCCCAGATGCATCATGCTCTGGGCAGGGACCAGGGATGATTTCTTCCAGTTGATGAGCTACCCGTGGGCTTGCAGAAACTGGGCTGTCAAATCCAAATGACGGAGGAGAACTTCTGGGGAATTGGCCAGGATCAGCAGGTCATCGAGATACGGCAGGTTCTGGATGCCCCGACGGTGGAGTGAAGCCATCATAACTGCCATGACCTTGGTGAAACTTTGCGGAGCCATGGTCAGACTAAACGGTAAATCCTGGAATTGGTAATGGAGATTGCCAATAGCAAACTGCAGGTGTGGCCGGAGAGCCCCAGCCACGAGGCAAATGGCCGCTTTGGCACTGAAGGGGTTAATCCCTAGTGCCCGGCGCCATTTGTTAAGGACAAAGGGCGCTTGGCGCCAGATTTGAAAATGTATTGTGGGCGCTAGGCGCCGTGTTTTATCAATGTACACAAATGTATTTTTAAACTGTGCCGTGGTCCCGGACCTCTCCGGAGACCACGGCAGGGAGGACAGCCCCCGGTGCGCTCAGCAGTGTGTGCGCGCCGGGGGAGAGGAGGCAGCCGCTGACCGCCGGAGTCCGGGAGCTCCGCTCCCGGCAGCGGTCAGTGTAGCCCCGGGCGCACTGGAGTGTGCGCGCCGGGGAGAAGGGTGAGCGCTGCGGCTGGGAGCTCGGCTCCCGCTGCAGTGCTCTCTGTGAGAGCCGCCGCTGGGGGCCGGGAGCTCTGCTCCCGGCGCCTCAGCCCAGCACGGGTGGCCAGCCGCAGCAGCCGGGACGGACGTCCCGGGCTGCTAGCCGGCGAGGGGGGTGCGCCGCAGCCCGGCTCCCCGCCGGACGCTGCGGCGAGGCTACCAGTCAGGCGCCGCGCATGGGGGACCGGGCTAGCCGGCTCCATAGCGGCGTGGGTGAAATTAGGCTGCCCAGCAGGATGGTGAGCGCTGGGGTCCGGGAGCTACGCTCCCGGCGCCTCAGCGCTGAAACAAGCCAGGGTCACGGCGGCCAGGACAAGTGTCCCGGGCCGCCGGACTTCGGTACAGGGGGGTGCGCCGCTGCGTGCGGCGAGGCCACTGGTTAGTGCCACACTGGGGGGACAGGGAGAGCCAGCTCCCTGGAACCCCAGAGGCAGGAAGGCAGGCTGGAGGATGGGGGAAGCCAGCCCCATACCTCCAGCACTGAGAGAGAGCCCTAGCAGCCAGGCTGCAGGGCTAGGGAAGCCCAGCGCTGAGCGCTGGGCACAGCAGTTAAATAATGACCTACAGTGTGTTGTAAGGCACTGCAGTGCCTGAGTATGTAGAGTCTGTGCAGGGCACAGGCTCAGTGTATATTTAAAAGGGGAAATGTACAGTGTGATTTAAGTGTAATGTATGTAAAGGTAAAATGCACTTACTTGATTGTGTGTCCCAGGAGGGGGGAATCCATGGCTGTGCAGGCTGATGGATTCTCCCAGACCTTGTCCCCAAAAACGGAATGCTTTCCCATCCAGCCTCACATTTCCAAAGGGTACAGGGAGAAAGAGAAGCAGCTTAGCTATGAAACAAGCTGAGTGGTTTCTTGGAGCTCCATGGAGATCAGCCGTAGTGCCAAGAAACCTGGACCGGGGAGCCCGGCTGCCCAGCTCTGGAGCCCAAATCCAGGCTGCGGGCAGTGAGAGGGGTCCCGGGCAGATTTCTGGAAGTCAGATTTAGGAGGGAAAACCTCCCCCCAGCCAGACTGAACGGCACCGTGGGAGTATCCTACTCTCCCAGATGGGAGAGACAAAGGAGACCGACCACTCCCCACTGTCCATAGGGAACAATGTTAGGTGTGCATGAGACCAGAGCATGCACAGCTCATGGGTAAACATTGATTGGTTGTGCACCACAGGGCGGGCTTACCCCCTGTGGTAAGGGGTCTTGGAGAGGGATAAAAGAAGGGCAGTTGGCCCATAGGAGTGTGTATTGTAACATCTTCTTCTGCTGAAAACATCTTGATTGTATGCTGTTGCCCCTAGTAATAGGGAGGAGCCTTTTTAAAGGTTATTTGAGCAAATAAACATCTTTGCCTCAAGAAGACTGCTTCATCTTGTGACCAACAGGGTTAGGCCAAACCTAGCCCCGTCCTCCGGCTGTCCAGGGAAGCACCTGACGTCTCCAAGCTCCGCCTTCCGCCAGCTACCGGTAGAGGCCTAGCAAGTGGCTAGTGGGGATTCGTCGACACCACACAGGTGTGGTAAAGCAGTGCGTCGGCACATACAGAGCAGAACCGTGGTTCCAAACGCCACGGCAGGTTAGGAGTTTGGTGGTGGCAGCAAGAACCCGCCCACAGCGCAGTGGGCGGAGTCAGTAACAGGCGGTTACTGACGGTAAGCGGGAATCCCCTATGTGGTCAGGCCTCGTGCGGCTTGACCTTCCATTCTGTGCGCAGTCAACGGGACGCGGCAAGCGGCGAGTGCTTCCATACGGTACCGTCCTGTCACAGCAGGTATTGCTGATGTGACATGGCAATAGGGATATGCAGGTAAGCATCCTGTATATCCTGGTTCCAAAGCCAGGACAATAGAGTGAAGGGTCTCCATACAAAACTTGGAGACCCTCACAAACTTGTTCAAAGATTTGAGGTTGAGAATGGGCCGGGAGGAACCATTTGGTTTGGGGACTAGGAACAGCGTTGAATAGTACCCCCTGCCCCTCTGAGCCAGAGGCACTACCACTCCGGTGTCCAGGAGGGATTGTACCACTAAACGGAGAACTGTTGCCTTCACCTGATCCGAATGGATGTCCATCAGGAGGGGGACGTGTCTTGAAGGATATAGCGTATCCGTGAGTGACGACTTCCTGTACCAAAGCATCTAAAGTGGTCTTCAACCATACCTCAGTGAACTGTAGAAGTCGGCCTCCCACCGTGGGATCCCCCAAGGGGAGGCCCGCCCCGTCATGCCACAGGCTTGTCAGATTTGGAAGCCGGCTGATGGGCAGCCCAGGCACGTTTAGGCTTGGTGGTTTTGGAAGTGCGAGACTGTTTTGGGTACGCCTGACCCTCTGCGTTACCTGGAGGGTGAAAGAAACGAAAGGAAGTACTCTTAGCCTTCGGGGCCGAAGGAGTTTTACTAGGTAGACGACATGCAGTCTTAGCAGATGCCAAGTCAGCGACAATCTTGTTGAGATCCTCACCAAAGAGGATGTTTCCTTTAAACGAGAGCACCTCCACCAGGACCGCAACCAGACAATACGGCGAGCCAAAATGGATGTCGTAGCAGCCTTGGCCACCAGAACACCTGCATCTGAAGCTGCTTCTTTAATGTAATGAGATGCCGTGACAAAATAAGAGAGACATTGTCTGGTATGTTCAGAAAAATTGGACGGAAACTCAGCCTCTATTTCCTGAGCCTACGCCTCAATAGCTTCTGCGGCCCAAGTAGCCGCAATGGTGGGCCTATGCGCAGCCCCTGCAAAGGTATAGATAGCTTGTAAGCAGCCCTCCACACGCTTATCCGGTGGCCCCTTGAGAGAAGTGATGGTAGTGACAGGCACAGCAGATGACACCACCAGCCGAGCGTTTTGCGAGTCCACCAGCGGTGGCGTTTCCCAATTTTAACTCAATTCTGCCGCAAGGGGATAGCAGGCTAGCAGCTTCTTGTGCGGGAAGGGGGGGGGGGATTTCTTTCCTGGGATCTCCCAGGATTCTTGACGTATGTCAATCAAGTGGTCAGAATGAGGTAAAACCAATTTAGCAACCTTCTGACGTTTGAACCTGTCCGGTTTCTTAGATGTAGTAGCAGGCTCAGGATCATCATCAATCTGAAGAATGAGCCTGATAGCCTCTAAGAGATAAGGAACATCCACCTGTGAAACAGATTCCCCATCAGAAACGTCATGATCAGAGTCTGTGGGGTCAGTATACATGCCATCTTCATCTGAAGAGGTATCTGGAACATGTGTGGATTGAGAGGAAGTAACAGCCCGCTTAGAGAACTTCTTAGGTTTAGTCTTAGGTGGGCGAGGGTCAGGAATACGTTTATCCAAAGAGTTACTCAAGTGTTGTAACTGATTGGAAAGAGCATCTGTCCATGGCGGATTAACCACAGGGACCATATAAGGCTGATAAGGCACAGGAGGTCCCATAGGGGGCGTAAGTCTAGTTACCAGCGTAGTCAGTAAATTAGAAAAGGCAGACCAAGGCGGGCCCTGATGTGCCCCCGTTGTTACAAACTGACTGGGGTGTACAGAACCCCCAAAACCTGAACCACCGCAGCCATGTTATCCTCAAATGCATCTGGGACATCATAACAGCGCACGGCGGAATCAGCCCCAGACCCATCGCCCCCTGTAGCTGACATGATATGAAAGCGTAACTCACGGGCGACACAGTACAATATCAGCAGATATAATACCCAACACAAACCCCCCATGCAGTGTGACAGCACAAACAGAAGATTTCTGAGGTAAAATTTGACTGAAAAACACAGAGAAAAATACTAAATTTGTATATCCTGTGAAATACCTATATTATCTAATAACCCTGACGCACGGAGCCCCCTCAGGTTACAGAATACAGGGATAGCAGTAGTAGTGAGACACACGGAGTAGAGATCACCCAGCAGCTATATGCACACACACACAGTCACATGTACAATGCAGGAATTATGACAAACAATAAAACTGCACTGGACTAACAATACTATTACTGAGTAAAGCTATGTATATAAACATATATCAATGCATAGTAAAAACTGGATGAATATCACAGGGTACTTGTACTAAATAACCCTGTAGTATGTACTTGTTCTTAACTAACACTGTCTAAACGACATGTAGAAAGTGTCCTGTAAATGCACAGCACTGATGATGCAGGCGGCTGCAGTGGCAAACGCAGGATTTGCATGGGGGGGTTTCCAGAACTGGGCGGAGCCAATCACGGGGGTGGGGACTGAGGTGACCCAGTATATGCTGGGTCCGTAAAACTAGTGTGTCTGTGTGTGTGTGTGTATATATATATATATATATATATATATATATATCTCTACACACATATATATATATATATATATATATATATATATCTACACACACACACACACACACATATATATATATATAAATATATATATATATATATACACATACACACACACACACATACATACATACATATACACGGGTGGTCTTCAGTATGCCGGCGGTCGGGCTCCCGGCGACCAGCATACCGGCGCCGGGAGCCTGACTGCCGGCATACCGACACTTATTCTACCTCGTGGGGGTCCACGACCCCCCTGGAGGGAGAATAGAATAGTGTGGCGCGCGTAGCGTGGCGAGCGCAGCGAGCCCGCAAGGGGCTCATTTGCGCTCGCCACACTGTTGGTAAGCCGGCGGCCGGCCTCCCGGCGCCGGTTTGCTGGTCGCCGGGAGGCCAGCCGCCGGGAGATCGTAGTGAACCCACATACACATATACATAGCATATTAAACATGCATACATATATATATATATATACACACACATACAGTACACATATATATACACATGTATATATATATATATCGTGTGTGTGTGTGTGTGTGTGTGTGTGTGTGTGTGTGTGTGTGTGTGTGATATGTATGTATGTATATACATGTGTATATATGTAGGCACATGGATATATATGTACTATAATTAAAATAAAGTAAACTTTTATTGCACTTGCAAGTGCCACCAGGAAGACGGCAGGCTGCAGAGGACGCTAGACAGTCATTAATAATACTCATGCAGCTTAAAAAAAAAAAAAATTATTATTATTTTTTTTTTTAGTGGAGGGGGGTTTCTGGGTACTCGGAAACCCCCCCTGGGTGCGCCACTGGGCTTTACAGAGGCATCATCCAGCAGTCCCAGAATCAGCGCAGCTGTGTGTAATGGCACCGACACGCTGACAGGGAGTGAGGGAGACAGAGAGATGCAGCTCCAGGGCGGGAACATTTACTCCATACTTACCTACTCTCCCGGAAGCTACGGGAGGCTCACGTTTTTTGGGGTAGCCCCCCGCACACCCGGAAGAGTGGGCAGGTCTCCCGCATCCTGCTCGCACCCTAGTGATGCGAGCAGGATAGAGAGATAACCGCGGGTCCGTCGGGTGGAGAAGGGGTTAAAATGACGCAAATCACGTCATTTTAGCCCCGCCCCCTTCCCGCGGACCTGCGAATCGCGACATTTCCCGATGTGGGGGCGGGGCTTAGTGATGTCACAGTCCGGCCCCGCCCCCCGAAGACACATGCAGCGTCTCCTCTCCGGGCTTCTCCCGGAGAGGAGACTTACAATGTAGGCAAGTATGATTTACTCTAAATGGCGCCCAGGGGCTGGGGGAGGGGCTACAGGCCAGAGCCTTATCCCCTTGCTGGACTTCACCACCGAGTGCTGCGGCCCATAATAAAATGGATTATAGCCTAATCCGACCTGTGCCCTTGCGTGGTGGTCTACGGTCCCTGTATGGCCACAGTGCCCATGCCAGCGCGCGCGGCCCGCCTCCTAATGGCCGCGCCGGATCGTGATTTCCAGCGGGTCCCGCCTGGGGGACCCTCTTACCTCCTCCCTGAGAGCGGCCACGCGATCCCGGAGAACTTAGGTTAGTGTGTGTGCCCTGGGTGAAGAACCAGAGCCTCCGCTGTAAGTACCCGGCAACCAGGGACGCAGGAGTATACAGCGCCGCTGGGGGAGGTGATGGAGCTGCAGCAGGAGATATCAGAATGATATCTAGCACTAGAGTGCCTCTGCTGTAGCCCTTGAAGTCTTCCTGTTAGATGCCTGCACTGCATGGCACCAACTTACAAACTGAGCTCCTGTGCACGGAGGCGTGGTTATAGAGGAGGCGACACTGAGCATCTTGGGAACAGTCAAGGCTTTTAGCCTGTTGGTGCCTCGGATCAAGATCCTACTCTACACCCCAATGTTATTCCCTGTGGAATACCAGTGTACCCAGCTGCAGAAATAACATGTGGAGAGAGATTTAGATTTGGGTGAGGTGTGTTCAAACTGAAATCTAAATTGCAATGTAAAAAAATAAAGCAGCCAGTACTTACTCTGCACAGAAACAATATAACCCACCCAAATCTAACTCTCTCTGCACATGTTATATCTGCCTCCCCTGCAGTGCACATGGTTTTGCCCAGTTGCTATCAAAAATCCTGCTGCGATCAACTTGGAATTACCCCCCAAGTCCAGTCACACGTTCCACATAGTCCTCAATTTTATTTTTTCTTTCCCCAGCACGATTGTGTATGGCTGTTTATTCAGCACATATGCCATTTAAAATGTATCACCGATTCCAGTGTTTTCACATTATTATCTCATCATTACCTCATGATTCAAGGAAAACATTTGGACAGGATCCTCAAAAAGAAACAGAAATCTCATAGTAGTGTTTTTGTAATACCCCAAACGCACAAACACTGAGGCTGCCTGTGATCAGGGACATCTGGATCCCCATTTACTTATCCACCCAGCAGACGGCCTGATGCTGACAAATTGCTTTATTCATGATTATTTTTACCTCAGAATTGGCTTTTTTCCACCAGCCTCATACTCCGCAGGCTGCCAGCTCCCCAACAAACTGCATTCAGTCAACTCTGTAGAGAAACATTAGACATGCTTTTCATTTCACCACAGTCTGAAGCTGAAAACCAAAATATGAATGAATCCTGACACAGAATAAGAAAATAATAAAAATTTGCAAATATCACAACGTTTAACTTACTGACTGGAAACTTTTAGGAAAAACTGTATGCAGGCAAAAAGTACAGTCATCCATAGCAACTGACCAGGATGTAGTACAAAGGTCGACAATAACAATGTTGATATTCATGTTGACAAAACAGTGTCGACAGTTATGTTGGCATTGTTAAAATATTGACAGGCAATGTGTCCACATTCTCAGAATGTCGACAGGTGACATGGCAACATTGTCAGAATGTCAACATTAGAGTTAGGCTGCGGGTAGAAGGGTTAGGCTGTGGCGGGAGGTTAAGGTTAGGCTGCCAGAAGGGGAGGTTAGGCACTAAAGGGAGGGTTAGGAATTAGGTGTAGGGGGGGACTAAGGGTACAGATGTACCGGGTCCTAAGTTGCTATAGGGGCCCCAGCAAGGCCCACACGCAAACCAAGCTGTGACTGCTGCCCAGATCTCCTCTGGGCCTATCCCATTTTCGGTTTCTTGGGCCAGCCGCCGACCACTGGAATGCACGCTGTCTATTGCCATGGATGGGCAGCACGCAACCATATTGTATTTTCATGGCAATACAGTGCTGCTCGCCGAGGGCCGACTTGGGGCACATCCTCACCCCCGCCCCCTCTTCTGTTTACTTTCATCTGGTGGCCAGTGGTTCCACCTCAGCTCTCGATTTGGCTGGACTGCATGACACATGCATGGAGGTAAGTATGCCTGCTTTCATTTGTCTGCTTGCCCTGCAATCTGCTCTGGTGATACTGTCTTGGCCAGCGGCTGAGGAGCCTGGTGGGTGACTGGAAATCTTTGCTGCATTCTGTCCAGGCGTTCTGTGTTGCTACCACACCACCAGAGCGCTTGTGACTGTCAACCGATGTCTGTCTCTGCCTTTGCTCTCCCTCTTTTGTTTTCTTTGTGTGTGTCTCCATCTGCTCCAGCCATGTGTACCTCTGTCCCTGCCCGTGTGTGCCTCTGTCCCTGCCTGTTTCTGTCTCTGCCCTTCCCCGTGTGTGCCTCTGTCCCTGCCCATGTGTGCCTCTGTCCCTGCCCGTTTCAGTCTCTGTCCCTAGCCGTTTCTGCCTTTGTCCCTTCCCGCTTCTGCCTCTTTCCCTGCCCGTTTCTGTCTCTGTCCCCGCACGTGTGTGCCTCTGTCCCTGCCCATGTGTGCCTCTGTCCCTGCCCGTTTCTGTCTCTGTCCCTACCCGTTTCTGCCTTTGTCCCTTCCCGTTTCTGTCTCTATCCCCGCACGTGTGTGCCTCTGTCCCTGCCCATTTCTGCTTCTATCCCTACCCATTTCTGCCCTTGTCCCTGCTTGTTTCAGACCTATGTCTCTGCACATGTGTGCCTCTGTCCCTGCCCGTTGCTGCATCTGTCTCTACCCGTGTGTGCCCCTGCCCCTGTGTCCCTCTGTTTCACCTCTCCGTGGAAGATGGTTACAGGGACACTGTGTATAAACTGGTAGAACCTCTGCCATATGACGATAACATTGGTTACATTCCTTTTGTAAATAGGCATTTTCTGAACCGTGTGAGCAACTATGTGAATAGTAAATACTGACTGAATTCACCATCTGCCCAGGGAGGAATCATTTCTTCAAAGGTTCCTTTTGCAGAGAAACTACCATATAGGTATGGAAGACCCTCAAGCAATCAACCTGTACCTGCCAGTGTCCCTGAGATGGAGGCCCCTAAAAAAAATGGGTGTATCGCCCCCCTGTTATTTCTGTTGCCGGCCCTGGGTATAGCGGAGAAATACTTACTAAAACACTAAAGGATCAAAGGTCTGACTCAGGAGTGATGGGATCCCGAAGAGGCTGTTGCAGACACCATGAGAAGGTGAGTTACCACCGGGCCTCCAAGGACGATGTCGAACATTTTCAAACGTTAAAAATATGTTACTCCCAGCGCTTACTGGCTATAAAACATAAGGCTGTTGATATTTAAAAATAAAACTAATTTATTTTCTTAAAAAATGCAGTTATTATAATAAAATGACGTGTAGGTGTGTAATATTTAATACCGGTACACCTGTTAACCACCCAAACATTAGGACCAACATTTGCTACAAAAGACTATTGGTGGGTAGAGTAAAACGCACTTCTATCGTATCTACCCAAAATACCATTTATTCGATTATTGACATTTATTATTTATTTAATTTTTTTTATTTTATTACTATTCTTCATCTTATTCTAACTGTATTCACCCTATTCTAAACTCTTAGTCACTGCTTATTTGTACAAATTATTTGTCCGTTATATCCTATACCGGTATTAAATATTACAAACCTTCACGTCATTTTATTATAATAACTGCATTTTTTAAGAAAATAAATTTGTTTTATTTTTAAATATCAACAGCCTTATGTTTTATATCAAGTAAGCGCTGGGAGTAACATATTTTTAACTATAGTACAATTTTAAGGTCTGTGGTAACCTTATCTCTCTCCATAGCAGCTGCTCCCTATAATTACTAGGTGTAAGCGCAGTCCCCACAAACCCCCACAACGATATTTTCACATGTTGACATTTCATCATTGTATACATGATGAATGTGAACATGGCCAATGTCGACAGCACGACCATGTTGCTATTCTAATGTCGACACAATCAATGTCGACATGATTACATATCGTACCCAACTAATCAGATATTTGCTTTCATTTTCTAAACCTTACAATACAAATTATAGAGAGATGGTTGGCTGTAATCAGCAATATCACCTTTTCTCCAGTTACTTCTTCATACAGTAAATGGCTCCTTTTCTTTATAGTATTCATACTTTTTGTCAGTGACGGGTTAAAACTACTTTTAAAAACGCCTACTGTGTGCAGTGTATAAAATATCTGCACTACTCCACATCATTTTTATTTACGGTTGTCTGCCTCGCTGACTTGTTAAAATACCCCAAGCCCACCCCATGTATAAAATCCTGCTCTCTTTGAATGTGGCAGTGTAGGACTGATTATAGATGTGCTACAAAGCAATAGAGGAACATGAGGGCAGGGCTCACCGGGGTCTGGCAGGGCCGGAGTGGCTCACCGAAGTACAGGGGCAAGTTCCCGGTAGGTCCAGCTGCCCGAGGGCCCACCCTCTCCTCTAGGGATCAGGTCCCAGACTGTGCACTAGAATTATACATTACACATATGTAGTGATGAGCGCGTTCGGTTTCCGAGAAACCGAACCCACCCGAGCTTTACCTTTTTTTACACGGGTCCGAGCAGGCTCGGATCCTCCCGCCTTGCTCGGCTAACCCGAGCGCGCCCGAACGTCATCATCCCGCTGTCGGATTCTCGCGAGATTCGGATTCTATAAGCAGCTGCGCGTCGCCGCCATTTTCACACGTGCATTGAGATTGATAGGGAGAGGACGTGGCTGGCGTCTTCTCCGTTTATACGAGACACTACAGTTGATCTGATTTCTTTGCTTGTTTATTTTACTATTGTGGGGAGGATTGGGGAGCAGCTGTTAGGAGGAGTACAGTGCAGAGTTTTGCTGATAGTGACCACCAGTTTTTTATCCGTTCTCTTCTCTGCCTGAAAAAAACGCTCCATACCATATCTGTGCTCAGTGTGCTGCATGATATATCTGTGCTGAGTGCTCACACTGCTTAATTGTGGGGACTGGGGAGCAGCTATAGCAGGAGTACAGTGCAGAGTTTTGCTGACAGTGACCACCAGTATACGTTTGTCTGCCTGAAAAACACTCCTGTGGCTTTTTTTTTTTATACTAGTAGTTTAGCAGTTTGCTGACAGTGTCCACCAGGTCTATTATACTGTATATAGCAGTACGGTAGGCCACTGCTGTACCTACCTCTGTGTCGTCACTCGTCATCCATAAAGTATACTATCCATCCATCTACATTGTATACCTGTGGTGGCTTTTTTTTTTTATACTAGTAGTTTAGCAGTCTGCTGACAGTGTCCACCAGGTCCATTACACTGTATATAGCAGTACGATAGGCCACTGCTGTACCTACCTCTGTGTCGTCACTCGTCATCCATAAAGTATACTATCCATCCATCTACATTGTATACCTGTGGTGGCTTTTTTTTTTATACTAGTAGTTTAGCAGTCTGCTGACAGTGTCCACCAGGTCCATTATACTGTATATAGCAGTACGGTAGGCCACTGCTGTACCTACCTCTGTGTCATCACTCGTCATCCATAAAGTAATAGTATACTATCCATCCATCTACATTGTATACCTGTGGTGGCTTTTTTTTTTAATACTAGTAGTTTAGCAGTCTGCTGATAGTGTCCACCAGGTCCATTATACTGTATATAGCAGTACAGTAGGCCACTGCTGTACCTACCTCTGTGTCGTCACTCATCATCCATAAAGTATAATATCCATCCATCTACATTGTATACCTGTGGTGGCTTTTTTTTTATACTAGTAGTTTAGCAGTCTGCTGACAGTGTCCACCAGGTCCATTATACTGTATATAGCAGTACGGTAGGCCACTGCTGTACCTACCTCTGTGTCGTCACTCGTCATCCATAAAGTATACTATCCATCCATCTACATTGTATACCTGTGGTGGCTTTTAGTTGTGCGCATTAAAATATGGAGAACAAAAATGTGGAGGTTAAAAAAATAGGGAAAGATCAAGAACCACTTCCACCTCGTGCTGAAGCTGCTGCCACTAGCCATGGCCGAGATGATGAAATGCCATCAACGTCGTCTGCCAAGGCCGATGCCCAATGTCATAGTACAGAGCATGTAAAATCCAAAACACAAAAGATCAGTAAAATGCCTCAAAAATCAAAATTAAAAGCGTCTGAGGAGAAGCGTAAACTTGCCAATATGCCATTTACGACACGGAGTGGCAAGGAACGGCTGAGGCCCTGGCCTATGTTCATGGCTAGTGGTTCATCCTCTCGCTAGAAAAAAGAAAAGACTTAAGCTGGCAAAAGCACAGCAAAGAACTGTGCATTCTTCAAAATCACAAAATTTTGTCGGTTGCGATGCCTGACCTTCCCGACACAGGACGGGAAGAGCTTGCGCCTTCCACCATTTGCACGCCCCCTGCAAGTGCTGGAAGGAGCACCCGCTCACTGTTGAAGTACACCAGGATGAGGATATGGGTGTTGCTGGCGCGGAAATTGACAAGGAGGATTCTGATGGTGAGGGGGTTTGTTTAAGTCAGGCACCCGGGGAGACACCTGTTGTCCGTGGGAGGAATATGGCCCTTGACATGCCTGGTCAAAATACAAAAAAAATCAGCTCTTCGGTGTGGAATTATTTCAACACAAATGCGGACAACAGGTGTCAAGCCGTGTGTTGCCTTTGTCAAGCTGTAATAAGTAGGGGTAAGGACGTTAACCACCTCGGAACATCCTCCCTTATACGTCACCTGCAGCGCATTCATCATAAGTCAGTGACAAGTTCAAAAACTTTGGGTGACAGCGGAAGCAGTCCACTGACCACTAAATCCCTTCCTCTTGTAACCAAGCTCCTGCAAACCACACCACCAACTCCCTCAGTGTCAATTTCCTCCTTACCCAGGAAAGCCAATAGTCCTGCAGGCCATGTCACTGGCAAGTCTGACGAGTCCTCTCCTGCCTGGGATTCCTCCGATGCATCCTTGAGTGTAACGCCTACTGCTGCTGGCGCTGCTGTTGTTGCTGCTGGGAGTCGATCGTCATCCCAGAGGGAAAGTAAGCAATTGACTGTCCAACAGTCCTTTGCGAGGAAGATGAAATATCACAGCAGTCATCCTGCTGCAAAGCGGATAACTGAGGCCTTGGCAGCCTGGGCGGTGAGAAACGCGGTTCCGGTATCCATCGTTAATTCAGAGCCAACTAGAGACTTGATTGAGGTACTGTGTCCCCGGTACCAAATACCATCTAGGTTCCATTTCTCTAGGCAGGCGATACCGAAAATGTACACAGACCTCAGAAAAAGACTCACCAGTGTCCTAAAAAATGCAGTTGTACCCAATGTCCACTTAACCACGGACATGTGGACAAGTGGAGCAGGGCAGACTCAGAACTATATGACTGTGACAGCCCACTGGGTAGATGTATTGCCTCCCGCAGCAAGAACAGCAGCGGCGGCACCAGTAGCAGCATCTCGCAAACGCCAACTCGTTCCTAGGCAGGCTACGCTTTGTATCACCGCTTTCCAGAATACGCACACAGCTGAAAACCTCTTACGGCAACTGAGGAAGATCATCGCAGAATGGCTTACCCCAATTGGACTCTCCTGGGGATTTGTGACATCGGACAACGCCAGCAATATTGTGCGTGCATTACATCTGGGCAAATTCAAGCACGTCCCATGTTTTGCACATACCTTGAATTTGGTGGTGCAGAATTATTTAAAAAATTACAGGGGCGTGCAAGAGATGCTGTCGGTGGCCCGAAGAATTGCGGGCCACTTTCGGCGTTCAGGCACCGCGTACAGAAGACTGGAGCACCACCAAAAATGCCTGAACCTGCCCTGCCATCATCTGAAGCAAGAGGTGGTAACGAGGTGGAATTCAACCCTCTATATGCTTCAGAGGATGGAGGAGCAGCAAAATGCCATTCAAGCCTATACATCTGGCCACGATATAGGCAAAGGAGGTGGAATGCACCTGTCTCAAGCGCAGTGGAGAATGATTACAACGTTGTGCAAGGTTCTGCAACCCTTTGAACTTGCCACACGTGAAGTCAGTTCAGACACTGCCAGCCTGAGTCAGGTCATTCCCCTCATCAGGCTTTTGCAGAAGAAGCTGGAGACATTGAAGGAGGAGCTAAAACAGAGCGATTCCGCTAGGCATGTGGGACTTGTGGATGGAGCCCTTCATTCGCTTAACCAGGATTCACGGGTGGTCAATCTGTTGAAATCAGAGCACTACATTTTGGCCACCGTGCTCGATGCTGTTTGGGGAGTATTTTTTTGAAGGGCCATCCTGCCTGACACTGCAGTGTCACTCCTAGATGGGCCAGGTGTTTGTGTCGGCCACTTGGGTCGCTGAGCTTAGTCACACAGCTACTTCATTGCGCCTCTTTTTTTCTTTGCATCATGTGCTGTTTGCGGACTATTTTTTTCAAGTGCCATCCTGTCTGAGACTGCAGTGCCACTCCTAGATGGGCCAGGTGTTTGTGTCGACCACTAGGGTCGCTTAGCTTAGTCACACAGCTACCTCATTGCGCCTCTTTTTTTCTTTGCATCATGTGTTGTTTGGGGGACTATTTTTTTCAAGTGCCATCCTGTCTGACACTGCAGTGCCACTCCTAGATGGTCCAGGTGTTTGTGTCGGCCACTAGGGTCGCTTAGCTTAGTCACACAGCTACCTCATTGCGCCTCTTTTTTTCTTTGCATCATGTGCTGTTTGGGGACTATTTTTTTCAAGTGCCATCCTGTCTGACACTGCAGTGCCACTCCTAGATGGGCCAGGTGTTTGTGTCGGCCACTAGGGTCGCTTAGCTTAGTCACACAGCTACCTCATTGCGCCTCTTTTTTTCTTTGCATCATGTGCTGTTTGGGGACTATTTTTTTCAAGTGCCATCCTGTCTGACACTGCAGTGCCACTCCTAGATGGGCCAGGTGTTTGTGTCGGCCACTAGGGTCGCTTAGCTTAGTCACACAGCTACTGTTAGGCGCCGGGGTCCGCTTGTCTGCGCGGCCTGGCGCCTAGCAACTAGAGACGCTGTGCGCGTACAGCCGCCGGCTCCCTAGCAACGCTAGACGCCGTGCGCGCTGAGCCGCACGGACCCTAGCAACGGGGACGCCACTGGCGGACCGCGTTCCCCGTTGCTAGGCTTTAGGAAATTAAGATATTCACCTGCTCTCTGGCCGTGCAGCAAGGCAGCTGCACGGCATTTATTCTAATCAGCCTTTAGCAGCTGATTGGAGGACTCCTTGTTAAATACACTCCCAGGGCTTCTCACAGACGCCGGTAATAGCTTCCTGCATGCTGCCTTTGTTTGCTGAGAGTCTGTTTCCAGTCCTGCTGTATCCGGTCATTCCAGTCCTCAGAAGCCCGGTATTCGGGAGTTGTCATCTCATCCCAAGAGGTCGTTTGGTTCCCTGGAGTCCTGACTGATCACCGTTTTATATCCAGTGGTGTTCGTGAGTTGCGGCTCTGCCGTGTGTTGCGGCTCAGCCGCTTTACCTTTTATATTTTGTGTTTGGAGCATTTGCGGAGGGTTCCGCTTCCACAAGTCCTCTCTGGTACTCGGCGGTGCCGGGTAGGAGAATTGTACTAGTGGATATTTTGGTTGTCCTTTTCCCTGGCGGTTTCTCCGCACATATTATAGTTTTGAGTTTGCTTAGCCCCTGGCCTGGTTGTTTAGTTAGAGGGCCTCTTGTTATCACCCTGTCTCGGGTTTCCCTTTGTCTCTCATTAAGACCGGGGGGCATCGAAGTTGGGCAGACATAATCCGCCCTTCAAACGCGGCTGCCAAGGGCTCAAGAAACCATAGTCTCGCAGGGGATTTCTGACAACACGGGTGAGACAACAGAGTTAGGGCGCCAGGGGCTATTTTCCTGTCCTGCTCCCTTCCCCAGCATTCCGTTCCAGTGCTCCGGTCCTTGCCATAAGATCTCCTCTGACCAGAGTGCTGGAATCATAACATTATTACCGGCCATACCAAAACTTAAAATTAAACGGGCTTTAATTTTTTCTCATTCAGTTTTGTGAGAGTTTATCGGCCTCATGAATCCAACAGGTTTAGGGCCAAATCCTGGTCAGCTCTTAGTCAGCCAGATTCAAGAACTTACTCAGATGGTTCAGGATCTTTCTCTTCGGGTGAAGTCGCAGGAAGATCTTTTGCGAGCTTCCCCAAGGGTAGTCCCTGAACCAAAGATGCCTTTGCCTGACCGTTTTTCTGGTGATAGAAAAGAGTTTTTTAATTTTAAAGAATCCTGTAAACTTTATTTTCGTTTAAGACCGACTTCCTCGGGTACTGAATCTCAGCGGGTCGGGATTATTATTTCTTTGCTCCAGGGGGATCCTCAGACCTGGGCATTTGGTTTAAGAGCAGAGGATACGGCATTGTTGTCAGTTGACGCTTTTTTTGAGTCTTTAGGGCTCTTGTATGATGACCCTGATAGAGAGGCGTCCGCTGAAAGTCAGTTGCGCGCTCTCAGACAGGGTAGAAATCCTGCGGAGGTTTATTGTACGGAGTTTCGACGTTGGTCGAACGACTGTGGCTGGAATGACCCAGCCCTGCGCAGTCAGTTTCGCCTCGGCTTATCAGGCTTATCTTGTCTTATAAAAGACAGTCTCCTTCAGTACCCTGCTTCTGAGACTCTCGATAAACTCATGGAGCTTTCTATTAAGATTGATCGTCGTCTCAGAGAGCGGAGGGCTGAAAAAGGAGCACCTGTAAGGTCAAGTCCGTGTGTATATTCCATTCCTGAAGACGTAGAGGAGCCAATGCAGATGGGTCTCTCCCGGCTGTCTCCTGAAGAAAGAGCCAGAAGGCAAAATTCTGGTCTTTGTCTGTACTGTGGGGGTAAGGGACATTTTGCTCGTAATTGTCCGAACAAGTCGGGAAACGCTTTGACCAGGTGAATTGTGAGGGGGTTCACCTAGGTCTGCAGCTTATCTCCTCGAATAACTCCCTTTTAGTCCCAGTTAAAGTTTCCTTTGGCAGCCTCAGTTCTTCGGTGTCGGCTTTTGTTGACAGTGGAGCTGCAGGAAACTTTATGGATTTAACTTGGGCTAAGGCCTTAGGCATTCCTCAGTTACCTTTGGGTAGGTGTGTCACCATGCATGGCTTAGATGGGAGTCCGCTGTCTAATGGGATTATTTCTCTCCATACACCTCCTGTACTACTTACAGTAGGAGCTCTACATTCCGAGAAAATCGAGTTCTTTCTTACACATTGCCCAGCAGTTCCAGTTGTTCTGGGTCACCCTTGGCTGGCCTTTCATAATCCCACCATTGATTGGCGGTCGGGGGAGATTTCACAATGGGGTACTTTTTGTGATAAGGAATGTATCACGTTTCCAGTCAGAGTAGCAGCTATCATTCCAGAACTCATTCCGGTGGAATACTAGGAGTTTGCTGATGTTTTCTCCAAAGGCAATGCGGACATTCTGCCTCCCCATCGGCCTTATGATTGTGCTATTGAGTTAATTCCTGGTGCCGCATTGCCAAAGGGAAGATTATATGCATTATCCGGGCCAGAAACTGCGGCTATGAATGATTATGTAAAGGAGAGCCTTGAGAAAGGATTTATTAGACCACCAAAATCTCCTTTAAGTGCAGGCTTCTTCTTTGTGGAGAAAAAGGATGGCTCGCTTAGACCTTGCATTGATGTTAGAGCCCTGAATAAGATCTCAGTTAAAAACACCTATCCTTTGCCGTTGATTTCTGTACTCTTTGTTCAGTTACGTTCTGCTGTGATTTTTTCTAAAATTGACCTTAGAGGAGCGTACAACCTCATCCGAATTAAATCTGGAGATGAGTGGAAAACGGCCTTCAGTACTCAGTCGGGTCACTACGAATACCTGGTGATGCCGTTCGGCCTGTCCAATGCTCCGGCAGTTTTTCAAGACCTCATTAACGATGTGCTCCGTGACTTCCTAGGGAAATTCGTGGTCGTTTACTTAGACGACATCCTGATTTTTTCTGAATCAATGGAACAACATGTTACCCAGGTGCGTCTGGTTCTTCAAAAGTTACGTGAGAATCATTTATATGCCAAGTTGGAGAAGTGTGAGTTTCATGTCACGGAAGTATCTTTTTTAGGGTACATAATTTCCCCTCAGGGATTTTCCATGGAACCAAAGAAACTCCAGGCCATCCTTAGTTGGGCGCAACCCACCAATTTAAAAGCAATTCAGTGCTTTTTAGGGTTTGCGAATTATTATAGGAGGTTCATTCATTCTTTTTCTGACCTGGTTGCTCCCATTGTAGCTCTGACAAAGAAAGGAGCGGATCCTACCAACTGGTCGCGTGAAGCTGAGTTGTCCTTCCGGGCCTTGAAACAAGCCTTTGTCTCGGCTCCAGTCCTCAGACATCCTAATCCGGAATTGCCCTTTGTGGTGGAGGTTGATGCCTCGGAGGTTGGAGTGGGGGCTATCCTTTCTCAAAAGGATCCGGAGTCTCTGGAGTTACATCCTTGTGCCTTTATGTCCAGGAAATTCTCCTCCGCTGAATCCAACTATGACGTTGGTAATCGGGAGTTACTGGCGGTAAAGTGGGCTTTCGAGGAGTGGAGGCATTAGCTGGAGGGAGCAAAACATACTATTTCGGTATTCACTGACCATAAGAACCTGCAATACATTGAATCGGCTAAGCGGCTTAATGCCCGGCAGGCACGTTGGGCATTATTTTTTACGCGTTTCAAATTTATAATCACTTTCAGGCCTGGTTCCAAGAATACTAAGGCTGATGCCCTGTCACGTAGCTTTCTTCCGGTTCACAATAAAAATCCTGTTACCCCCATACTTCCATCTTCGGTCATCTGGGCGGGCCTCACACAAGATTTATTTACCCAGTTAAAACAGCTTCAACACCAAGCTCCTAGAATTACTCCTGCTGGTCGTCTTTACGTCCCTGAGTTTTTGAGAGCTACTGTTTTAACGGAATTCCATTATAACAAAGTTTCAGGGCATCCAGGAGTCTCTAAGACATTGGAGTTAGTCTCTCGCTCAGTATGGTGGCCTGGTCTTTCTAAAGACGTCAAGGAATTTGTTTATTCATGTCAGGTTTGTGCACAGCATAAGGTTCCCCGTTCCTTGCCCATCGGGCAACTTATGCCCTTAAATGTTCCTCTCAGGCCGTGGTCTCATATTTCCATGGATTTTGTGGTTGACCTTCCCCTTTCAGCCGGATTCCGAGTCATATGGGTGGTAGTGGACCGTTTTAGTAAAATGGCTCATTTTATTGCTCTTCCCCGATTGCCTTCTGCCCAAGGGTTGGCAGTTTTGTTTCTCCGCCATGTATTCAGGCTTCATGGGTTGCCTACTGATATTGTTTCTGATCGGGGTCCACAATTCATCGCACAATTCTGGAAATGTTTTTGTGCCTCATTGAAGATGAAATTGTCGTTAACATCCGGTTACCACCCACAATCCAACGAGCAAACCGAACGAGTTAACCAATCATTGAAACAATATTTGCGCTTGTATTCAGCCAAACTCCAGAATGATTGGTCCGAGTTTCTTCCGTTGGCGGAGTTTGCTTACAATAATTCTTGTCATTCCTCCACTAAAGTGTCTCCATTCTTTTCAGTTTTTGGTTTTCACCCCAGAGCCAATTCTTTTTTTCATCGTTCCTCAGTCTCCTCGCTAACCTTAACCTCCCATCTCAGAGCCATTTGGAAAAAAGTGCACCTTGCTCTCAGAAAAGCGGCCTTTCGAGAGAAAAATTTTTCTGACAGGCTCCGACGTCCTTGCACTTTTAAGGTGGGAGATAGGGTATGGTTGTCGACTCGTAACATCAGGCTTCGACAATCCTCGGCTAGATTGGGACCCAAATTTATTGGGCCATTTCTTATTATTAAAAGAGTCAACCCAGTTGCCTTCCGGTTACGTCTACCAAGATCTCTCAGGATTGGAAATACGTTTCATTGCTCCCTGTTGAAACAATACGTTTCTTCCAGTAGATTTCCTCGGAAGATCTCTCAGGGTAGATCTCCAGTGGATGTACAGGGACAACAGGAGTTCTTGGTAGAGAAGGTTCTCGATTCCAAATTGTCCCGGGGTTGGCTGTATTTTCTAGTTCACTGGAAAGGCTATGGTCCGGAGGAAAGGTCTTGGGTCCTGGATAAGGATCTTCATGCCCCGAGGCTCAAGAGGGCATTTTTTCGGGAATTTCCTCAGAAACCTGGCTTTAGGGGTTCCTTGACCCCTCCTCAAGGGGGGGGTACTGTTAGGCGCCGGGGTCCGCTTGTCTGCGCGGCCCGGCGCCTAGCAACTAGAGACGCCGTGCGCGTACAGCCGCCGGCTCCCTAGCAACGCTAGACGCCGGGCGCGCTGAGCCGCACAGACCCTAGCAACGGGGACGCCACTGGCGGACCGCGTTCCCCGTTGCTAGGCTTTAGGAAATTAAGATATTCACCTGTTCTCTGGCCGTGCAGCAAGGCAGCTGCACGGCATTTATTCTAATCAGCCTTTAGCAGCTGATTGGAGGACTCCTTGTAAAATACACTCCCAGGGCTTCTCACAGACGCCGGTAATAGCTTCCTGCATGCTGCCTTTGTTTGCTGAGAGTCTGTTTCCAGTCCTGCTGTATCCGGTCATTCCAGTCCTCAGAAGCCCGGTATTCGGGAGTTGTCATCTCATCCCAAGAGGTCGTTTGGTTCCCTGGAGTCCTGACTGATCACCGTTTTATATCCAGTGGTGTTCGTGAGTTGCGGCTCTGCCGTGTGTTGCGGCTCAGCCGCTTTACCTTTTATATTTTGTGTTTGGAGCATTTGCGGAGGGTTCCGCTTCCACAAGTCCTCTCTGGTACTCGCCGGTGCCGGGTAGGAGAATTGGACAAGTGGATATTTTGGTTGTCCTTTTCCCTGGCGGTTTCTCCGCACATATTATAGTTTTGAGTTTGCTTAGCCCCTGGCCTGGTTGTTTAGTTAGAGGGCCTCTTGTTATCACCCTGTCTCGGGTTTCCCTTTGTCTCTCATTAAGACCGGGGGGCATCGAAGTTGGGCAGACATAATCCGCCCTTCAAACGCGGCTGCCAAGGGCTCAAGAAACCATAGTCTCGCAGGGGATTTCTGACAACACGGGTGAGACAACAGAGTTAGGGCGCCAGGGGCTATTTTCCTGTCCTGCTCCCTTCCCCAGCATTCCGTTCCAGTGCTCCGGTCCTTGCCATAAGATCTCCTCTGACCAGAGTGCTGGAATCATAACAGCTACCTCATTGCGCCTCTTTTTTTCTTTGCATCATGTGCTGTTTGGGGACTATTTTTTTCAAGTGCCATCCTGTCTGACACTGCAGTGCCACTCCTAAATGGGCCAGGTGTTTGTGTCGGCCACTTGTGTCGCTTAGCTTAGCCATCCAGCGACCTCGGTGCAAATTTTAGGACTAGAAATAATATTGTGAGGTGTAAGGTGTTCAGAATAGACTGAAAATGAGTGGAAATTATGGTTATTGAGGTTAATAATACTATGGGATCAAAATGACCCCCAAATTCTATGATTTAAGCTGTTTTTTAGTGTTTTTAAAAAAAAACACCCGAATCCAAAACACACCCGAATCCGACAAAAAATTTCCAGTGAGGTTTTGCCAAAACGCGTCCGAACCCAAAACACGGCCGCGGAACCGAACACAAAACCAAAACACAAAACCCAAAAAATTTCCGGTGCACATCACTACACATATGTTACCTTATACTGCACAGGGCTATGGTGTATTTTCTACAGTGCATTGCTGTTATTAATCAGGTACATTAGCATGCATCGACTAGCAGTATTACTAATTACTATATATATTTATCAAGGGGTCCATGCCATGCACTCTCTAATTGTTAGCCAACCTTCTATGGTGGCTGGCTATACCCCTAAGCAGGGCCGGTGCTAGGGTGTTCGGCGCCCCCCTGCAAACTATAAATTTGCGCCCTCCCATAATCCTTTGGCGCGCGCCGGGAAAAGGGGTGTGGTCTCACAAGTAAGGGGCATGGCAACACAATAGTACCCCCATTTAAAATTACGCCAAAATGTAGCACAATCTTATTTATCTTATACGTAATGCCCCACCCGTAGTAGTAGCGTCCTTATGCATAATGCCTCCCCAGTAGTAGTAGCGTCCTTATACGTAATGCCTCCCCCAGTAGTAGTAGCGTCCTTATACGTAGTGCACTCCAAGTAGTAGTAGCGTCCTTATACATAATGCCCCTTCCAGTAGTAGTAGCATCCTTACACGTAATGGCCCCCCCCAGTAGAAGTAGCATCCTTATACGTAATGCCCCCCCCAGTAGTAGTAGCATCCTTATACGTAGTGCACTCCAAGTAGTAGTAGCATCCTTATATGTAGTGCACCCCCAGTAGTAGTAGCGTCCTTATATGTAATGCCCCCCCCCCCCAGTAGTAGTAGTAGTAGTGTCCTTACACGTAATGGCCCCCCCAGTAGTAGTAACATCCTTATACATAATGCCCCCCAGTAGTAGTAGCGTCCTTACATGTAACGCCCGCCAGTAGTAGTAGCGTTATACGTAATGCCCCCCCCGTAGTAGCGTCCTTATACGTAATGCCCCCCCCAGTAGTAGTAGCGTCCTTACACGTAATGGCCCCCCCAGTAGTAGTAGCATCCTTACATGTGATGCCCCCCCAGTAGTAGTAGCGTTATTATATGTAATGCCCCCCCTGTAGTTGCGTCTTTACACGTAATGCACCCCCCCAGTAGTAGCGTCCATAAAACGTGTGCGCACACACACAATTCACACACATAGACACACACATACACACCCACCATTACACACATTTCTCTGTCACCCTCCACTTACCTAAGCCACTGTCTCCCTCAGTACAGCACCGCAGCAGCCTGGTCCGTGTAGCTCCGCCCCTTCTGTCCCGTTTAGCTCCGCCCATTCCGGTCCGTGTAGCTCCGCCCCCTCCTTTGATATGTACCGAGCCACTGACACACAGGTGAGGGGAGGGGGGGAGTGGGCTTTTCATGCTGCCAGCGCCGCACAGCAGCTGGCAGCAGCAGCACGGGTGTCAGGACGGCGCAACAGGGAAGGAATGCAGAGCAGGGAGAACGCCTCTCCCTCCCAGCGCCTCCCTGCACTGCATCCCTTCGCTGAGCGGGTAGCGCCGGGCCTGCCCCTAAGCATGGGCCCCGGCCCCCTACCTCTGCATTCCCCAGTGGGCCTTTTACATCCCATGCCGACACTGGGAATGGGGGACACATCATACGTCACTCTGGAGTCAGAAGAAAGTTTTACAGTAATATCTGGGAACTGCACAAGCACCATACAATGCAAACGCATACTGCTCCTGCACCGGACAATGCATACGTATCCAGGTGGAGACAGAAAGTTTGGTCGCTCTGATCCTTGCATTGTTAGAGCTCTCATTCTGTGAAATGGGAGTTTCTAGGCAGAAACTGAGCGGCTACTACGTGAGTGCATGGGACAGATCTGTTTCGTGGCAGTGTCATGGACGCATAGGCGGATTTCTGTGCTCATTTGGAGTGAGCGGACAGGGGGGGGGGGTAATTCCGACCCGATCGCACGCTGCAGTTTTTTGCAGCGGTGCGATCGGGTCTGAACTGCGCATGCACCGCGACCGCAATGCGCAGGCGCGTTGCTGCCCAGCGATGGGAAACGCTGGGAAGCGTGGGACCTTACGAAGAAAGCGATCGCAGCGGTGATTGCAAGGTGATTAACAGCAAGAAGGCGTTTCTGGGTGGCAACTGACCGTTTTCTGGGAGTGCCGTGGAAAACGCAGGCGTGTCCAGGCGTTTGCAGTGCAGGTGTCTGACGTCAATTCCGGGACCTGACAGGCTGAAGTGATCGCAGTGGCTGAGTAAGTTCAGAGCTACTCAGAAACTGCACAAAAACTTTTTGCACAGCTCCCCTGCACAAGCAATCGCACACTTGCACAGCTAAAATACACTCCCCCATAGGTGGCAACTATCTGATTGCACAACTGCAAAAACCTGCTACCGTGCGATCAACTTGGAATGACCCCCGGTGATAGATCACCTGTTGCTGATGGAATTTTTGCACCCAACATACAGTGGGTATAAGTACCAATAGTAATGATAACTTGTGTTTGCATAAGGTAGTAAGCAGGCTGCCGTGGATGAATGAAACAACAGTCGCAGGTCCAATCAACTCAGAATGAGGTCCATAATGTTATAGTTTTCTGTGTATTTATAAAAAAATTATTAGCATTATTTATTAGCAATTTCTTATATAGCGCAGCATATTCCGTTGCGCTTTACAATTAGAACAACAGTTATAGGAGGTCATTCCGAGTCGTTCGCTCGGAAAATTTCTTCGCATCGCAGCGTTTTTCCGCTTAGTGCGCATGCGCAATGTCCGCACTGCGACTGCGCCAAGTAAATTTGCTATGAAGTTTGGATTTTTACTCACGGCTTTTTCTTCGCTCAGGCGATCGTAGTGTGATTCACAGGAAATGGGTGTTACTGGGCGGAAACAGGCCGTTTTATGGGCGTGTGGGAAAAAACGCTACCGTTTCCGGAAAAAACGCGGGAGTGGCTGGAGAAACGGAGGAGTGTCTGGGCGAACGCTGGGTGTGTTTGTGACGTCAAACCAGGAACGATAAGCACTGAACTGATCGCAGATGCCGAGTAAGTCTGAAGCTACTCTGAAACTGCTACGAGATGTGTAATCGCAATATTGCGAATCTTTCGTTCGCAATTTTAAGAAGCTAAGATTCACTCCCAGTAGGCGGCGGCTTAGCGTGTGCAATACTGCTAAAATCGCCTTGCGAGCGAACAACTCGGAATGAGGGCCATAGAACAAAACTGGGCAAAGACAGACAGACATAGAGGTAGGAAGGCCCTGCTCGCAAGCTTACAATCTATAGGGAATGAACTGCAACATTTTCAGAAATACTTTACTAGCATGTCATATTGCTATCGTAACTAGGGCATACTTGCCTACTCTCCCGAAATGGCCGGGAGGCTCCCGAAAATCGGGTGACCCTCCCGGCCCCCCGGAAGAGCAGGAAAGTCTCCCGATTCGCGGGGGTCCCCCCTGCCCGTCCGCCCACTTAGTGTGTAAAGTGGGCGGTCCGGGCAGTCGATGACGCGATTCTTGCTGAATCGCGTCATCATAGCCACGCCCCCTGCAGTGTAATGCCGGTGATCACGGCATTACAGAGTGGGGGCATGGCTTAAAGGAGGTGTCAACGTGACCCCACCCTTGCTCTGCCCCCGCCCACCCTTGCTCCGCCCCCATCCCGCCTCCGTCCCACCCCCTCCTCTTCATCACAGCCTCCCCTGCCCGCCCTGTGAGCCGACCTGGCTGCTCTCTCCCGCAGAGAGCAGCCAGAATGTCGGTAACTATGATCTAGGGGGTAATTCAGACCTGTTCGCTGGGCAGCGATTTTTGCAGCCCTGCGATCAGATAATCGCCGCCTACAGGGGGAGTGTATTTTTGCTGTGCAAGTGTGCGATCGCATGTGTAGCAGAGCTGTGCAAACAGATTTTGTGCAGTCTCTGCACAGCCCAGGACTTACTCAGCCGCTGCGATCACATCAGCCTGTTTGGGGCTGGATTTGACGTCAG
The DNA here is from genome assembly GCF_028390025.1 of Pseudophryne corroboree. NCBI lineage: Eukaryota > Metazoa > Chordata > Amphibia > Anura > Myobatrachidae > Pseudophryne > Pseudophryne corroboree. The sequence continues at coordinate 741,295,613 of NC_086449.1, forward strand.
ACACCCTCCCTGGAAACGCTTGGCCACGCCTGCGTTTTTCCAAACACTCCCTGAAAACGGTCAGTTGCCACCCACAAACGCCCTTTTCCTGTCAATCTCCTTGCGATCGCCTGTGCGAATGGATCCTTCGCACAAACCCATTGCTGGACGGCGATCCGCTTCACAGCCGTCCGTCACGCCTGTGCATTGCGGTGCATACATATGCGCAGTTTGCCTCTGATCGCCCGCTGTGTGAAAACGCACAGCAGCGATCAGGTCTGAATTACCCCCCCTAGATAGTGGCGTTTTAACAGATGAGTGGGCCCCTTTCTCTGTACAGCGCAGCAGTCTCCGGCATTGTGCTGAAGTCTACATGTGTAGATCTCCGGAAACATGGCACCCGCCATGTTCCGGAGACCAAAAACACTACCACGCATACACGGTGGCCATTTTGGCAGCAATTTTCGCAGTGGTTGCAGCGCCCGATGCTGGACTCTGGAGAGGTAATTATTAAAATGGGTATGGGACTCAAGGTCGACACCAATTAGGTCGACACCCATTGGTCGACAGTGTGTAGGTCGACACTAGAAATAGGTCAACACGGCCATTGGATCGACATGAATAAGGTCGACATGCATTTTTTGGGGCGTCGTTTACTCCGTAAAGTGACTGGGAACCCCAATTAGTGCACCGCATCCCCTTGCAACAAGGTGCCTTGCTGCGCTCACCACAGGTTACCATCCCCAATCGTAGTCCACGTGGATCGTAACGTATGAAAAAGTCCCTATTTAAAAAAAATCTCATGACGACCTTTTTGCATGTCGACCTTGTTCATGTCGACCTAATGGTAGTGTTGACCTACTGTATTTCTAGTGTCGACCTATCCACTGTCGACCAATGGGTGTCGACCAATGGGTGTCAACCTAATTGGTGTTGACCTAGAGCCCAAAAACCATTAAAATATGGATGCTGTGTGCGATATGGGCCTCCCCTGGACCCAGGGGCCTGTGTTACAGGCACACACTGCACCCATTATAGAAACGCCACTGCATCTAAGGCACAATTGCAAAAAAAATTATATTTTTTTAATTTATTTTAGAATAGCCTGTGTCTGTGTACATTGTGGGTGTGGTATACTAGGTCAACATAAGAATGTTGACATAGTCAAAATGTCAACATGTTTAGCATGTTGACATTCATCATGTTGACACTGCTGAAATGATTATCGACCAGGTGTCCTTTGTGGCCCAGCTTTCTCTTTCCTGGTCTGGGAACAGCCGCGGCTTCCAGGTCCTGGCAGTAGCATATTAAGCAGTTCCAGTGGAATCATCTGATGCGCCAGCATTCCGGTAACTATACTTCCCCTAACCCTAAATTCTCCTCCTATCCCTGCCCGCAGTACCTAACTGTAACCTTACCCCTGCAGCCTAACTCTAATCTCACCTTAGTGACTAACCCTACGGTCACATAGCCTGACCCTAATCTTACTCTTGTGCCTAACAATAACTCCCCACCTGCACCCTACCCTCACCCTGCAGCCTAACCCTAACCTCCCCTCTTAACTTAACCCTAACCTCCCCTCTTAGCTTAACCCTAACCTCACTTTATTGCCTAACCTTAACCTCCCCCTCTCCCAGCCTAACCCTAACGATAACCCACCCATTACACAGCAACAGAAATCTCACCTTAGTGGCTAACCCTTACCTTCCCATCATGCATCTTAACCCTAACCTCAACCTAGAGCCTAATCCTAACCTTCTCCACACTCTCTGATGAAATCTGTTTTTGAAATAAATGTGTTGCTACTTGCCTTTTGCAGATAAGAATAAGGGTATACTACTTTTACCTTTGTCCTAATCCCACTAACAATCCACTGTTTGCCTTTTTGCCCCATGTGTTTCCTCATGCATGCCAACTCTCCCAAAATGAGAGTCACAAATTATGAAGGGATCCCCCATACTCCCAAAAGAGTGAACCAGTCTCCTGCGTGCCACCCAGTTTCCCAGTGAAGTGAGTGGCCCAGAATCATGTCATTGTATACGTCATTGGGCAGTACGGATGGTGTAATGGTTAGCATTACTGCCTCACAGCACTGAGGTCATGGGTTCGATTCCCACCATGGCACAACTGTGTGGAGTTTATATATTCTCCCCGTACTTGCGTGGGTTTCCTCCGGGTACTCCGGTTTCGTCCCACAATCCATAAATATACTGGCAGGTTAATTGGCTCCAGTGGCGTAACTACTGCCCCCGCAGTCCTCGCGGTGGCTTGGGGGCGAGGGGCTGCGGGGGCGCCACTGATTACAGCAGACTGACATGCGGACGAGCGCCCGCATGTCAGTCTGCTTTCTCCTTCCCGCCGCCGCTTGTTGGAGGGACACGGACGGCACAGCGTGTGCCTCTCCTGTGTCCCTCCTGCATCATCTCCGGCGGCCGCGGGTCTAATAGGGGGAAGTGCCGTCCGTGAGCTCTAATTGGCTCACGGACGGCACTTCCCCCTATTAGACCCGCGGCCGCCGGAGATGATGCAGCAGGAGGGACACAGGAGAGGCGATCTGTGCCCTCCGTGTCCCTCCAATAAGCGGCGGCGGCGACGGCGGCACTGGGGGGAATATCTGGCACTGGGGGGGGGGGGATGTCTGGCACTGGGGCATATATGGCACTGGGGGGGAGATCTGGCACTGGGGCATATATGGCACTGGGGGGGGGATATCTGGCACTGGGGGGGGGATGTCTGGCACTGGGGCAAATATGTCTGGCACTGGGGGGGGGGATGTCTGGCACTGGGGCATATATGGCACTGGGGGGGGATGTCTGGCACTGGGGGGGGATGTCTGGCACTAGGGGGGATATCTGGCGCTGGGGGGGGATGTCTGGCACTGGGGGGGAATATATGGCACTGGCGGCATATCTGGCACGGGGGGAATATCTGGCACTGGGGGCATATGTGGCACTGGGGGGGGATGTCTGGCACTGGGGGGGGATGTCTGGCACTAGGGGGGATATCTGGCACTGGGGGAATATCTGGCACTGGGGGCATATGTGGCACTGGGGGGGAATATATGGCACTGGCGGCATATCTGGCACGGGGGGAATATCTGGCACTGGGGGCATATGTGGCACTGGGGGGGAATATCTGGCACTGGGGGCATATGTGGCACTGGGGGGGGTATATGTGTACCTGGCACATGGGGGGGGCTATATTTGGCACCGGGGGCATGTGAATACCTGGCACCGCGGGGGAATATCTGGCACTGGGGTCATATGTGGCACTGGGAGCACAGCCCTAGCAACAAGGACTACCTCCTAGCAACGAGCATGACACCCAGTGCATGAAACACCTGACAACGAGCATGACACCCAGTGCATGAAACACCTGGCAACGAGCATGACACCCAGTGCATGAAACCCCTGACAACGAGAAGGTAATTGAAAAGTAATTAGAAGCCTTACTGTAGGACTTAATGTGTAATGGGCATTACGGTGTGTGGCATAATGTATCACGGACATTGCGGTGTGTGTCATAATGTGTCACAGACATTACGGTGTATGGTATACTATATCGCGGGCATTGTGATATGTGGTATAATGTCTCAGGGTCATTGCAGTGTGTGGCATAATGTATCACGGACATTGCGGTGTGTGTCATAATGTGTCAGGCATTACGGTGTGTGGTATACTATATCACGGGCATTGTGGTATGTGGTATAATGTCTCAGGGTCATTGCAGTGTGGCATAATACATAACGGGCATTGCGGTGTGTGGCATAGGGTATAACGGGCAGGGCATTGCGGTATGTGTCACAGGCATTACGGTGTATGGTATACTATATCACGGGCATTGTGGTATAATGTCTCAAGGTCATTGCGGTGTGTGTCATAATGTGTCACAGGCATTGTATGTGCTATAATGTATCAGGGGCATTGCAGTGTGTAGCATAATGTATAACGGGCATTGCGATTCCTGTCATAATGTGTCGGGGGCATTACGGTGTGTGGCATAATGTGTCACAGGCATTACGGTGTGTGGCATAATGTGTCACAGGCATTACGGTGTGTGGCATAATGTGTCGGGGGAATTATGGTGTGTGGCATAATGTGTCATGTGCATTATTGTGTGTGGAATAATGTCTAAGGGCCATTGCAGTATGTGGCATAATGTATACTGGGCATTACTATAAGGAGGAAAAATGACAAATAATGTAAGGGGCATGAATCAGGATTATTTTTCTTTCCTGTGGTGGCTAACGTCTGGGCGTGCAGGTTGCAAAACTGGGGTATAAGGTAGTCTTTTCCTGCAATACCACGCCCCTTTATGAGAAACCACGCCCATTTCAACAAAACCACGCCCCTTTTTCTCTAACGTCCTAGTGGATGCTGGGGACTCCGTCAGGACCATGGGGATTAGCGGCTCCGCAGGAGACAGGGCACAAAAATAAAGCTTTAGGATCAGGTGGTGTGCACTGGCTCCTCCCCCTATGACCCTCCTCCAAGCCTCAGTTAGGTTTTTGTGCCCGTCCGAGCAGGGTGCAATCTAGGTGGCTCTCCTAAAGAGCTGCTTAGAAAAAGTTTTTAGGTTTTTTATTTTCAGTGAGTCCTGCTGGCAACAGGCTCACTGCATCGGGGGACTTAGGGGAGAGAAGTGAACTCACCTGCGTGCAGGATGGATTGGCTTCTTAGGCTACTGGACACCATCAGCTCCAGAGGGATCGAACACAGGCCCAGCCATGGAGTCCGGTCCCGGAGCCGCGCCGCCGACCCCCCTTGCAGATGCCGAAGATTGAAGAGGTCCAGAAACAGGCGGCAGAAGACTTTTCAGTCTTCATGAGGTAGCGCACAGCACTGCAGCTGTGCGCCATTGTTGTCAGCACACTTCACACAGCGGTCACTGAGGGTGCAGGGCGCTGGGGGGGGCGCCCTGGGCAGCAATGTATAATACCTTTTTTATGGCTAAAAATACATCACATATAGCCCTTGAGGCTATATGGATGTATTTAACCCCTGCCAGATCTCACAAACTCCGGGAGAAGAGCCCGCCGAAATAGGGGGCGGGGCTTATTCTCCTCAGCACACAGCGCCATTTTCCTGCTCAGCTCCGCTGTGAGGAAGGCTCCCAGGACTCTCCCCTGCACTGCACTACAGAAACAGGGTAAAACAGAGAGGGGGGACACTTTTTTGGCGATATTACTATATTTAAGCTGCTATAAGGATACAACACTTATATAGGGTTGTTCCCATATATATTATAGCGCTTGGGTGTGTGCTGGCAAACTCTCCCTCTGTCTCCCCAAAGGGCTAGTGGGGTCCTGTCTTCAATAGAGCATTCCCTGTGTGTCTGCTGTGTGTCGGTACGTGTGTGTCGACATGTATGAGGACGATGTTGGTGTGGAGGCAGAGCAATTGCCGGTAATGGTGATGTCACCCCCCAGGGAGTCGACACCGGAATGGATGGCTTTGTTTATGGAATTACGTGATAATGTCAGCACATTACAAAAGTCAGTTGACGACATGAGACGGCCGGCAAACCAGTTAGTACCTGCCCAGGCGTCTCAGACACCGTCAGGGGCTGTAAAACGCCCTTTACCTCAGTCGGTCGACACAGACCCAGACACGGACACTGAATCTAGTGTCGACGGTGAAGAAACAAACTTATTTTCCAGTAGGGCCACACGTTATATGATCACGGCAATGAAGGAGACTTTACATATCTCTGATACTGCAAGTACCACAAAAAGGGGTATTATGTGGGGTGTGAAAAAACTACCTGTAGTTTTTCCTGAATCAGAGGAATTGAATGATGTATGTGATGAAGCGTGGGTTAACCCAGATAGAAAAGTGCTAATTTCAAAAAAGTTATTGGCATTATACCCTTTCCCGCCAGAGGTTAGGGCGCGCTGGGAAACACCCCCTAGGGTGGATAAGGCGCTCACACGCTTATCAAAACAAGTGGCGTTACCGTCTCCTGATACGGCCGCCCTCAAGGATCCAGCTGATAGGAGGCTGGAAACTACCTTAAAAAGTATATACACACATACTGGTGTTATACTGCGACCAGCCATCGCCTCAGCCTGGATGTGCAGTGCTGGGGTGGTCTGGTCGGATTCCCTGACTGAAAATATTGATACCCTGGATAGGGACAGTATTTTATTGACTTTAGAGCAATTAAAGGATGCTTTTCTTTATATGCGAGATGCTCAGAGGGATATTTGCACTCTGGCATCGAGAGTAAGTGCGATGTCCATATCTGCCAGAAGAAGTTTATGGACGCGACAGTGGTCAGGTGATGCGGATTCCAAACGGCATATGGAAGTATTGCCGTATAAAGGGGAGGAATTATTTGGCGTCGGTCTATCGGATCTGGTGGCCACGGCAACTGCCGGAAAATCCACCTTTTTACCTCAGACCCCCTCCCAACAGAAAAAGACACCGTCTTTTCAGCCGCAGTCCTTTCGGTCCTATAAGAACAAGCGGGCAAAAGGACAGTCATATCTGCCCCGAGGCAGAGGAAAGGGTAAGAGAGGGCAGGAAGCAGCTCCTTCCCAGGAACAGAAGCCAGCCCCGGGTTCTGCAAAGCCCTCAGCATGACGCTGGGGCTTTACAAGCGGACTCAGGAGCGGTGGGGGGTCGACTCAAGAATTTCAGCGCGCAGTGGGCTTGCTCACAGGTGGACCCCTGGATCCTGCAGGTAGTATCTCAGGGTTACAGGTTGGAATTCGAGAAGTCTCCCCCTCGCCGGTTCCTAAAGTCTGCTTTGCCAACGTCTCCCTCAGACAGGGCGACGGTATTGGAAGCCATTCACAAGCTGTTTTCTCAGCAGGTGATAGTCAAGGTACCCCTCCTACAACAGGGAAAGGGGTATTACTCCACACTATTTGTGGTACCGAAGCCGGACGGCTCGGTAAGACCTATTCTAAATCTGAAATCTTTGAACCTGTACATACAAAAATTCAAGTTCAAGATGGAGTCACTCAGAGCAGTGATAGCGAATCTGGAAGAAGGGGACTTTATGGTGTCCCTGGACATAAAAGATGCTTACCTGCATGTCCCAATTTGCCCTTCACATCAAGGGTACCTCAGGTTCGTGGTGCAAAACTGTCATTATCAGTTTCAGACGCTGCCGTTTGGATTGTCCACGGCACCTCGGGTCTTTACCAAGGTAATGGCCGAAATGATGATTCTTCTGCGAAGAAGGGCGTATTAATTATCCCTTACTTGGACGATCTCCTGATAAGGGCAAGGTCCAGAGAACAGCTGGAGGACGGAGTAGCACTAACCCAAGTAGTGCTGCAACAACACGGGTGGATTCTGAATTTTCCAAAATCTCAGTTGACCCCGACAACACGTCTGCTGTTCCTGGGAATGATTCTGGACACGGTTCAGAAAAAGGTGTTTCTTCCGGAGGAGAAAGCCAAGGAGTTATCCGAACTTGTCAGGAACCTCCTAAAACCAGGAAAAGTGTCTGTGCATCAATGCACAAGAGTCCTGGGAAAGATGGTGGCTTCTTACGAAGCGATTCCATTCGGCAGATTCCACGCACGAACTTTTCAGTGGGATCTGCTGGACAAATGGTCCGGATCGCATCTGCAGATGCATCAGCGGATAACCTTATCGCCACGGACAAGGGTGTCTCTTCTGTGGTGGTTGCAGAGTGCTCATCTGTTAGAGGGCCGCAGATTCGGCATACAGGACTGGGTCCTGGTGACCACGGATGCCAGTCTGAGAGGCTGGGGAGCGGTCACACAGGGAAGAAACTTCCAGGGAGTATGGTCAAACCTGGAGATATCTCTTCACATAAATATACTGGAGCTAAGAGCGATTTACAATGCTCTAAGCTTGGCAAAACCCCTGCTTCAGGGTCAGCCGGTGTTGATCCAGTCGGACAACATCACGGCAGTCGCCCACGTAAACAGACAGGGCGGCACAAGAAGCAGGAGAGCAATGGCAGAAGCTGCAAGGATTCTTCGCTGGGCGGAAGATCATGTGATAGCACTGTCAGCAGTGTTCATTCCGGGAGTGGACAACTGGGAAGCAGACTTCCTCAGCAGACACGATCTACACCCGGGAGAGTGGGGACTTCATCCAGAAGTCTTCCACATGATTGTGAACCGTTGGGAAAAACCAAAGGTGGACATGATGGCGTCTCGCCTCAACAAAAAACTGGACAGGTATTGCGCCAGGTCAAGAGACCCTCAGGCAATAGCTGTGGACGCTCTGGTAACGCCGTGGGTGTTCCAGTCAGTGTATGTGTTTCCTCCTCTGCCTCTCATACCAAAAGTACTGAGAATTATACGGCAAAGGGGAGTAAGAACGATACTCGTGGCTCCGGATTGGCCAAGAAGAACTTGGTACCCGGAACTTCAGAAGATGCTCACGGAAGATCCGTGGCCTCTACCTCTAAGACGGGACCTGCTTCAGCAGGGACCGTGTCTATTCCAAGACTTACCGCGGCTGCGTTTGACGGCATGGCGGTTGAACGCCGAATTCTAAGGGAAAAAGGCATTCCGGAAGAGGTCATTCCTACACTGGTAAAAGCCAGGAAGGAGGTGACTGCACAACATTATCACCGCATTTGGAGAAAATATGTTGCGTGGTGTGAGGCCAGGAAGGCCCCCACGGAGGAATTTCAATTGGGTCGATGCCTACATTTCCTGCAAACAGGATTGTCTATGGGCCTCAAGTTGGGGTCCATTAAGGTTCAAATTTCGGCCCTGTCGATTTTCTTCCAGAAAGAATTGGCTTCAGTTCCTGAAGTCCAGACTTTTGTAAAAGGAGTACTACATATACAGCCCCCGGTTGTGCCCTCAGTGGCTCCGTGGGACCTTAATGTAGTTTTGGATTTTCTCAAATCCCATTGGTTTGAGCCACTCAAATCGGCGGATTTGAAATATCTTACGTGGAAAGTAACCATGCTACTGGCCCTGGCTTCAGCCAGGAGAGTGTCAGAATTGGCGGCTTTATCGTATAAAAGCCCATATCTGATTTTCCATTCGGACAGGGCAGAACTGCGGACGCGTCCTCATTTTCTGCCTAAGGTGGTGTCAGCGTTTCACCTGAACCAGCCTATTGTGGTGCCTGCGGCTACTAGCGATTTGGAGGATTCCAAGTTGCTGGACGTTGTCAGGGCATTGAAAATATATATTTCAAGGACGGCTGGAGTCAGAAAATCTGACTCGCTGTTTATACTGTATGCACCCAACAAGCTGGGTGCTCCTGCTTCTAAGCAGACGATTGCTCGTTGGATTTGTAGCACAATTCAACTTGCACATTCTGTGGCAGGCCTGCCACAGCCTAAATCTGTCAAGGCCCATTCCACAAGGAAGGTGGGCTCATCCTGGGCGGCTGCCCGAGGGGTCTCGGCATTACAACTCTGCCGAGCAGCTACGTGGTCGGGGGAGAACACGTTTGTAAAATTCTACAAATTTGATACCCTGGCTAAAGAGGACCTGGAGTTCTCTCATTCGGTGCTGCAGAGTCATCCGCACTCTCCCGCCCGTTTGGGAGCTTTGGTATAATCCCCATGGTCCTGACGGAGTCCCCAGCATCCACTAGGACGTTAGAGAAAATAAGATTTTACTTACCGATAAATCTATTTCTCGTAGTCCGTAGTGGATGCTGGGCGCCCATCCCAAGTGCGGATTGTCTGCAATACTTGTACATAGTTATTGTTACAAAAAAATCGGGTTGTTATTGTTGTGAGCCGTCTGTTCAGAGGCTCCTACGTTGTCATACTGTTAACTGGGTTCAGATCACAAGTTGTACGGTGTGATTGATGTGGCTGGTATGAGTCTTACCCGGGATTCAAAATCCTTCCTTATTGTGTACGCTCGTCCGGGCACAGTATCCTAACTGAGGCTTGGAGGAGGGTCATAGGGGGAGGAGCCAGTGCACACCACCTGATCCTAAAGCTTTATTTTTGTGCCCTGTCTCCTGCGGAGCCGCTAATCCCCATGGTCCTGACGGAGTCCCCAGCATCCACTACGGACTACGAGAAATAGATTTATCGGTAAGTAAAATCTTATTTTTTGCAGCGCGCGCCTTCGGCGCGCGCATATTTATCCCTTTCTTGCTCCCAATTATGCGGCGGGTGGGGGTGGGGGGGGGGGGGCGCCAACGAATTTTTTGGCTTGGGGGAGAAAAATTTCTAGTTACGCCACTGATTGGCTCCCAACAAAATTAACCCTAGCGAATGTGTCTGTGTGTACATGTGATAGAGAATCTAGATTGTAAGCTCCACTGGGGCAGGGACTGATGTGAATGGGCAAATATTCTCTGTGTGCGCTATATAAATAACTGGCATTACATAAATAATAATAAATAATTGTAGCACCAAACCCACTGTAAAATGCTGTGCTTAACAAAGAAGTGGTCACTGTGCCACCTCACCCCAAACCACAGGTATTGGTGCATTTAAAATTCATATGGGTTCCCTTACCGCCCTTTTCTGGACCCTTGTATGCCAGCTCTGCCTATCACCAACACGTTTTGATTTTGATGATACAGAATGACTGTCCCCATATACAGTATATCACCCTTGTGTTTCTGCACACTTCTGCTCCTACGTAGGTGCCAGCTTCATGTTTTGTATTTTAGTTTGCAGATTATCACATTAGATATTTTATGCCTGAAATGTGATATTAGCATGAGTGTTGATGTAGCATCTGCTTAAACTGTCAAGTGATTTGTCACCAAGACACAGGATTTCCCCGCATGGAATGTCTGGCTTGCAGCAGCGTTTGGGGTCTGGCTTGCAGGATGGATTTGTGTACCAGTAATAACACACATAGAAGTCTCTTTATTATTGGGTGAAAAGCCCTTTTGTTTCTGCCAGCAATATATGCAATGCATACCATATATTAACTAGGGGTCACTGCAGCAGGTGAGCAACATCCTCTGTCAGCTTCACGCATATGCAGTGAGTGGCCACACAGGTGCTTGGTGAAAAGCTCCCAGTAGACAGCTTCTGATTGGTGAATGGCAGGGTGGCGGGAGGTCTCCACAACCTGGTGAAAGGCTGGAACTGTACGCCAATCAGAGTACAGGAAGTGATTGGGTGGTCTTTCGGGCACGCCAAGAGACAGCAATGGACCACACGAGAGTTACGTTTATTCACTGGGTTGCCTCCAGTTTTTTGGGGCCTGATTGTTATCACAAAAAAAAGATTAGAGTTGGAATGGGTTATGCCACAAAGATTAGGATGGCAGTAGGTATTAACACAAGACATCGGGATCCTAAATTGTATTTCCAACATATATTAGGATGAAAAGGGGAGTATGGACCTGAGGCTCTCCAACTGTTGGGACACAACAAGTCCCAGCATGCCCTGCCACAGTTTTGCTATTAGGCAATACTAAAACTGTGCCAGGGCATGTTGGATATGTAGTTCTACAACAGATGGAGAGCCATAGGTTGGCCAGGCCTACTATAAAGCCTTAAAACGAATGCCGCGTACACATGGTGCGACTCGCGTGGCGGCCGATACTGACTATATTGAAGCAGGGGGCATGAGCCACTGATATAGTCAGTATCGGCCCTGCCTGCACCCACTATATTTCCTTGCGATGCCGATCCTGCCCAACCGCGCATCGGCATCGCAAGGTGCATACACATGGTGCGGTATGCACTACATTTAATTACGATATGGACATATTGGAAGTAAAATCGCACCATATGTAGGCCCCTTAACACAAATTAAGGTGGGAAGGGGATTTGTATAGTGCCACCAGCGATCTGGTGTCTGTTTTTTTATAACCACGGAAAGTAGTGTGAGAGGGGGAAATGCATTATACATTATAGTGCCAACAGAGACTAGCAAGTCTATGTACTAACATGGAACTACCATTGGTGCATTGCACGAGGGGCCCTGAGTAGTAAGGGGCCCATTGCTGCCCAGATCAGCAGTGACTTATCCTCTAGCCCCCTGCAGACCATTTTGAGCAATGCCAGATAAATGGCCCAGTGCAGAGAGGAGGCTGGAACACACTGTCTGAGGGACCTGCCCCTGACCTTAGAGAGAAAGGGCTGACCTTGTGTGTTCCGGACTGATAGAGGAGTCCTGCCACCTGTCAGTGCTGATGATCACAGTCACTTACTGCATCTAAATAACAGACAGCTGTCTATTTCTTCTGATTCACTGTTATCTGTGAATTAAAGGCCGCTCATAACCAGTATCTGGCACTGTCAGTCTGCCTGACCAAGTGCAAAATTGAGGAAAGCACAAGACAGAGCAGAGGTATGTGTTCCTGCTCCCACCAAGGTACATGTCCCCTGTTCTCAACACCACACAGGACACTATACTTTTACCATTCATCCACTGTCTCTCCCTGTCACCCTCTGCCTTCCCTTGCCTTCCATTGTCACCCTCTGCCTTCCACTGTTTCTCCCTGTCCCTGTCTCCTACTGTTTCTCCCTGCATTTCACTGTCACCCTCTGCCTTCTGTTGTCACCCTCTGCCTCCCCCTGCTTATGCTGTCACTCTCTGCCTCTCCCTGTCACCCACTGCCGTGTGGCATATTGTGACCTTGGGTTGGGGTGGAGGAGGGAGGGTCCAAATTATATTTTTGCACTTGGGCCCACCACTCACATTTTCCGCCACTGCCACTGTTGCTTGGTCTGCAAGCACTGTGTAGAAGGAGGCAGCTACCGCACTGTATACTAATAAAGCTGCTTCTGAATGGGTGACCCTTAGTTCAAACACAGGCAATGGAAATCATTTAGTGGACATATTTTCTATCTTGCCTGGTCATGATTCAGTTGACATTTATTGAATGATTATCAGGCTCACTTTGGAACCACACACACTTCAATATGCAGCAAAATACCTGGGATACTGCAGTGCATATCCACAGAGCAATGAGATAAAACTACTCTAACGGATGAAAACATTAATGCAAGCATCTTCAAATATGAAATCTTTTCTATTTAAAATCTGTAGCTGCTCACAAATATGATAGAATTGGAGCTGCTGATCACACATTAGCAAACTAATTGGACAAAAGACTTCCACTTGGCTATTTTTGGCGCACAGTGCTGCCTGTTGATGTGGTTGGACAATTGATGCACATACAATCCAACAGTGGCTATCTTCCACCTGCTCTGCAATGAGTAAGTGAGAACATGAAAAAAAGAAGAAAGAAGACTCTTTGTTGGGAAGCACTCAAAATACAGATAACGTAGTACGACTAAGTGTCACAAAAACTAACTAAAATGCAATATTTTATTAATTCTCTTTAAAATTAATTATTGAGGAGTTCAATGGGTGCCGATGTTTATTAAATGGTGACATTGCGAAAATATAAAAAGAAATATATAAATTGTAAGGTACAAATACCTAATTCAGGCCGAAGTGGGTATGTCTATATTGTTGTTAATAATCACACTTCCAACTGTAGGACAACCTGTGATAATAAATTGCTCACTTATTGAAAATATGACCATCATTTATAAGCTGCTATATATCCCAAAATGGGAATTTTAATCCTAGCAGATAGTTGAATCATAGGTCATAACCGAGGTGTAATACAATGCTCTGTATTGGTGACAGATGGGTGGCAAATATTTGCAGTACCAGGGTGTTCCTTGGTAGTCTCCTATCCAAGTACTTAACCCGGCCCTCCACTGCTTGGCTTCCAAGATCAGATGAGATTGGGCATCTCCAGCGGGGTATGACCGCAGACCTTATGCTCACCCTTGTCACACTGTGTCCACAAATGGGCACAGACAGGAGCCAATTTACGTTGTTATATGAGCCACAGGTATCGATACAGCTGAAAAGAAATCAAATTTTTTTTTATCATAAATGATAAAGTATAACAAAAGATTAAGTACCCATCTGGATTTTCACGGCTTAGTTAGTCGCAGTATCAGTAGGAATAAAACCTCTCAAATGCACAGTTTATCATATACATGAGAATAAAACATTAGATCAAAAATGATGGTATTTTTAACTGTGCAGGAAAGGGAAACCTCCAAATTTGGTCTCCAGAACAGTAATGATAGTATATTACACTTTGAATTTTTCAAAGAAGCAGGGAAACACAAACAATGAAATCTTCAGCTCTCAGAAATTATTCTCAAGTAATAGAAAAATAATGAAAACAGAGTGTTTTCTATATGATATGTGTCTTCAGGTAAATACTGAGATAATTATGGTTTTCTGCAGTGTAAAAGAGAGAGAGAGAAGGCGTTTATGTGCTAAATAAGGTCAAAAAAATGGCAGACGTATCCACATCCGCTTTTTTTATATATAAATATAGACCTCAAAAAGGTTGCATTGATTCCCTTGCTGGCAATAGCTGACTGTCAATAGTATAGTCTATGCACCATTAGAGATGAGCGCCGGAAATTTTTCGGGTTTTGTGTTTTGGTTTTGGGTTCGGTTCCGCGGCCGTGTTTTGGGTTCGACCGCGTTTTGGCAAAACCTCACCGAATTTTTTTTGTCGGATTCGGGTGTGTTTTGGATTCGGGTGTTTTTTTCAAAAAACCCTAAAAAACAGCTTAAATCATAGAATTTGGGGGTCATTTTGATCCCAAAGTATTATTAACCTCAAAAAACATAATTTACACTCATTTTCAGCCTATTCTGAACACATCACACCTCACAATATTATTTTTAGTCCTAAAATTTGCACCGAGGTCGCTGTGTGAGTAAGATAAGCGACCCTAGTGGCCGACACAAACACCGGGCCCATCTAGGAGTGGCACTGCAGTGTCACGCAGGATGGCCCTTCCAAAAAACCCTCCCCAAACAGCACATGACGCAAAGAAAAAAAGAGGCGCAATGAGGTAGCTGACTGTGTGAGTAAGATTAGCGACCCTAGTGGCCGACACAAACACCGGGCACATCTAGGAGTGGCACTGCAGTGTCACGCAGGATGTCCCTTCCAAAAAACCCTCCCCAAACAGCACATGACGCAAAGAAAAAAAGAGGCGCAATGAGGTAGCTGACTGTGTGAGTAAGATTAGCGACCCTAGTGGCCGACACAAACACCGGGCCCATCTAGGAGTGGCACTGCAGTGTCACGCAGGATGTCCCTTCCAAAAAACCCTCCCCAATCAGCACATGATGCAAAGAAAAAGAAAAGAAAAAAGAGGTGCAAGATGGAATTATCCTTGGGCCCTCCCACCCACCCTTATGTTGTATAAACAAAACAGGACATGCACACTTTAACCAACCCATCATTTCAGTGACAGGGTCTGCCACACGACTGTGACTGATATGACGGGTTGGTTTGGACCCCCCCCAAAAAAGAAGCAATTAATCTCTCCTTGCACAAACTGGCTCTACAGAGGCAAGATGTCCACCTCATCTTCACCCTCCGATATATCACCGTGTACATCCCCCTCCTCACAGATTATCAATTCGTCCCCACTGGAATCCACCATCTCAGCTCCCTGTGTACTTTGTGGAGGCAATTGCTGCTGGTCAATGTCTCCGCGGAGGAATTGATTATAATTCATTTTAATGAACATCATCTTCTCCACATTTTCTGGATGTAACCTCGTACGCCGATTGCTGACAAGGTGAGCGGCGGCACTAAACACTCTTTCGGAGTACACACTTGTGGGAGGGCAACTTAGGTAGAATAAAGCCAGTTTGTGCACATTCTGTTTGTGCCGTGAACTACCGCACTGTACACTGGTTGATAAAGAGATAGTAGTATACTCGTAACAACTAGTATGACACTATGACGACGGTATAAAGAATGAAAAAAAAACCACGGTTAGGTGGTATATATTATAATAATAATACAATTATGGATGGACGGACTGCCTGCCGACTGCCGACACAGAGGTAGCCACAGCCGTGAACTACCGCACTGTACACTGGTTGATAAAGAGATAGTAGTATACTCGTAACAATTAGGATGACACTATGACGGTATAAAGAATGAAAAAAAAACCACGGTTAGGTGGTAGGTATATAATAATAAATAATACAATTCTGGTCGGACGGACTGCCTGCCGTGTGCCGACACAGAGGTAGCCACAGCCGTGAACTACCGCACTGTACACTGGTTGATAAAGAGATAGTAGTATACTCGTAACAATTAGGATGACACTATGACGGTATAAAGAATGAAAAAAAAAACCACGGTTAGGTGGTAGGTATATAATAATAAATAATACAATTCTGGTCGGACGGACTGCCTGCCGTGTGCCGACACAGAGGTAGCCACAGCCGTGAACTACCGCACTGTACACTGGTTGATAAAGAGATAGTAGTATACTCGTAACAATTAGGATGACACTATGACGGTATAAAGAATGAAAAAAAAAACCACGGTTAGGTGGTAGGTATATAATAATAAATAATACAATTCTGGTCGGACGGACTGCCTGCCGTGTGCCGACACAGAGGTAGCCACAGCCGTGAACTACCGCACTGTACACTGGTTGATAAAGAGATAGTAGTATACTCGTAACAATTAGGATGACACTATGACGGTATAAAGAATGAAAAAAAAAACCACGGTTAGGTGGTAGGTATATAATAATAAATAATACAATTCTGGTCGGACGGACTGCCTGCCGTGTGCCGACACAGAGGTAGCCACAGCCGTGAACTACCGCACTGTACACTGGTTGATAAAGAGATAGTAGTATACTCGTAACAATTAGGATGACACTATGACGGTATAAAGAATGAAAAAAAAACCACGGTTAGGTGGTAGGTATATAATAATAAATAATACAATTCTGGTCGGACGGACTGCCTGCCGTGTGCCGACACAGAGGTAGCCACAGCCGTGAACTACCGCACTGTACACTGGTTGATAAAGAGATAGTAGTATACTCGTAACAATTAGGATGACACTATGACGGTATAAAGAATGAAAAAAAAAACCACGGTTAGGTGGTAGGTATATAATAATAAATAATACAATTCTGGTCGGACGGACTGCCTGCCGTGTGCCGACACAGAGGTAGCCACAGCCGTGAACTACCGCACTGTACACTGGTTGATAAAGAGATAGTAGTATACTCGTAACAATTAGGATGACACTATGACGGTATAAAGAATGAAAAAAAAACCACGGTTAGGTGGTAGGTATATAATAATAAATAATACAATTCTGGTCGGACGGACTGCCTGCCGTGTGCCGACACAGAGGTAGCCACAGCCGTGAACTACCGCACTGTACTGTGTCTGCTGCTAATATAGACTGGTTGATATTTAAAGAGATATTAGTAGTATACAACAATACTATACTGGTGGTCAGGCACTGGTCACCACTCCTGCAGCAAAAGTGTGCACTGTTAATTAATATAATTGTACTCCTGGCTCCTGCTAACAACCTGCAGTGCTCCCCAGTCTCCCCCACAATTAATTATAAGCTTTTAATTTATACATTGATGACTGTGCAGCACACTGGGCTGAGCTGAGTGCACACAGACTGAGTCACACTGTGTGACTGACTGTGCTGTGTATCGTTTTTTTTTTCAGGCAGAGAACGGATATAGCAGAGAGAAGTGAACGGATATATTATATTAAATAAAAGTTAACTAGCAACTGCACTGGTCACTGACTGTGGTAAACTAACTCTGTCTGCGACTCTGCACAATCTCTCTCTATCTAATC
Organism: Pseudophryne corroboree; assembly: GCF_028390025.1. Lineage (NCBI taxonomy): Eukaryota > Metazoa > Chordata > Amphibia > Anura > Myobatrachidae > Pseudophryne > Pseudophryne corroboree. The sequence goes on from NC_086449.1 coordinate 741,313,169, forward strand.
TATCTCTATTCTAATGGAGAGGACGCCAGACACGTCCTCTCCCTATCAATCTCAATGCACGAGTGAAAATGGCGGCGACGCGCGGCTCCTTATATAGAATCCGAGTCTCGCGATAGAATCCGAGCCTCGCGAGAATCCGACAGCGTCATGATGACGTTCGGGCGCGCTCGGGTTAACCGAGCAAGGCGGGAAGATCCGAGTCGCTCGGACCCGTGAAAAAAAACATGAAGTTCGGGCGGGTTCGGATTCCGAGGAACCGAACCCGCTCATCTCTATGCACCATGTGGGTAGGGTATTTGTAAATACTGGTCCGTGAAATGACAATGCACTGGTGCACAGAGACACATGTATTGAAAATGCACTGGTGCACAGAGACGCATGTATAAACCAAACCTGGTGTATGTTCGTAAAATTCTAGTCCTACTTGTATACTGGGGGAGATCCTGGTATGAGGAAGGTGCCGGCCGCGTCTGCCCGCGTCCTGTCTGCTGCCGAGCTCCGGCCGCACTGTACTTCCTGTTTGGCTGGTTCCCTTGGCGACGGACTTTGCCGAGAACGGCTCGTTGCGGTCACGTGTGCGCACCACGTGACCGTGAGGATACTGTCTCCTTCCTGACGTACGTTTCGCAATTTGCTTGGTCACAGGGCGTCATGCAATGAGTAAGGCCAGTTTAGCCTCTGCCGGGAGAACATCCAGGGGTTAAAGTGTAGGGGAACGAGGTGGAACTGAGTTCCACCACCTGTAATGGTAGGGGGAACTAGTTCCACCACCTTCATTGCCCTGCACAGTAATTCCAACAGAAAAGCCTGCCCCATCACCAGGGGCGGATTGGGATCAATAACCAGCCTGGGAAATTTATGGAAGCAGCCCTAATAGGGGTGGCGGACTGTTGAAGGGTGGAGTCTGACAAGTGGGAGAAATTACTGCTCAGAAGGCCAGCATACATGAATGTATGTAAAATGCACGCCATCAAATTTTAGAGGCGTGGCTTAGTGGGAAAGGGGCGTGGTCACATAATAGTGCCATTTCACATTACACCACACAGTAGTGCCACTTATACACAGGACACCAGGTGGAACCTCCTATACACACTGTGCCAGTTTGAGCACATTATACATATTCCACCAGATAGAGCACATTCTACACTTTACGCCAGGTAGAGCACATTATACACATTGCACCAGTTAAAGCACATTATACATTTTGCACCAAGCAGAGCACATTATACACACTGCACCAGGTAAAGCACGTTATACTCATTGCAGTGGGTAAAGCACATTATACATATTGCACCAGACAGAGCACATTATACACATTGCACCAGGTAAAGCACATTACACATTCTGCACCAGGCAGAGCACATTATACACACTGCACCAGGTAAAGCACGTTATACACATTGCAGTGGGTAAAGCACATTATACACATTGCACCAGGTAGAGCACATTATACACTTTATGCCAGGTAGAGCACATCATACACTTTTCGCCAGGTAGAGCACGTTATACACTTTGCACCAGGTAGAGCACGTTATACACTTTGCGCCAGGGAGAGCACATTATACACATTGCACCAGGTAGAGCACATTGCACACATTGCATCAGGTAGAACACATTATACACTTAAACATATATATATATATATATATATATATATATATATATTAGAGATGTGCACCGGACATTTTTCGGGTTTTGTGTTTTGGTTTTGGATTCGGTTCCGCGGCCGTGTTTTGGATTCGGATGCGTTTTGGCAAAACCTCCCTGAAATTTTTTTGTCGGATTCGGGTGCGTTTTGGATTCGGGTGTTTTTTTTCAAAACCCCCTCAAAAACAGCTTAAAACATAGAATTTGGGAGTCATTTTGATCCCATAGTATTATTAACCTCAATAACCATAATTTCCACTCATTTTCAGTCTATTCTGAATACCTCACACCTCACAATATTATTTTTAGTCCTAAAATTTGCACCGAGGTCGCTGGATGACTAAGCTAAGCGACCCAAGTGGCCGGCATAAACACCTGGCCCATCTAGGAGTGGCACTGCAGTGTCAGACAGGATGGCACTTCAAAAAAATTGGCCCCAAACATCACATGATGCAAAGATAAATTAAAGAAAAAAAGAGGTGCAAGATGGAATTGTCCTTGGGCCCTCCCACCCAGCCTTATGTTGTATAAACAGGAGATGCACACTTTAACAAACCCATAATTTCAGCGACAGGGTCTGCCACACGACTGTGACTGAAATGACTGGTTGGTTTGGGCCCCCACCAAAAAAGAAGCAATCAATCTCTCCTTACACAAACTGGCTCTACAGAGGCAAGATGTCCACCTCCTCCTCATCGTCCGATTCCTCACCCCTTTTACTGTGTACATCCCCCTCCTCACAGATTATTAATTCGTCCCCACTGGAATCCACCATCTCAGGTCCCTGTGTACTTTCTGGAGGCAATTTCTGGTGAATGTCTCCACAGAGGAATTGATTATAATTCATTTTGATGAACATCATCTTCTCCACATTTTCTGGAAGTAACCTCGTACGCCGATTGCTGACAAGGTGAGCGGCTGCACTAAACACTCTTTCGGAGTACACACTGGAGGGGGGGGGGGGGCAACTTAGGTAAAATAAAGGCAGTTTGTGCAAGGGCCTCCAAATTGCCTCTTTTTCCTGCCAGTATACGTACGACTGTCTGACGTGCCTACTTGGATGCGGTCACTCATATAATCCTCCACCATTCTTTCAATGGTGACAGAATTATATGCAGTGACAGTAGACGACATGTCAGTAATCGTTGGCAGGTCCTTCAGTCCGGACCAGATGTCAGCACTCGCTCCAGACTGCCCTGCATCACCGCCAGCGGGTGGGCTCGGAATTCTGAGCCTTTTCCTCGCACCCCCAGTTGCGGGAGAATGTGAAGGAGGAGCTGTTGACGGGTCACGTTCCGCTTGACTTGGCAAGTGTCTCACCAGCAGGTCTTTGCACCTCTGCAAACTTGTGTCTGCCGGAAAGAGAGATACAACGTAGGCTTTAAACCTAGGATCGAGCACGGTGGCCAAAATGTAGTGCTCTGATTTCAACAGATTGACCACCCGTGAATCCTGGTTAAGCGAATTAAGGGCTCCATCCACAAGTCCCACATGCCTAGCGGAATCGCTCCGTTTTAGCTCCTCCTTCAATCTCTCCAGCTTCTTCTGCAAAAGCCTGATGAGGGGAATGACCTGACTCAGGCTGGCAGTGTCTGAACTGACTTCACGTGTGGCAAGTTCAAAGGGTTGCAGAACCTCAATCCTCTGAAGCATATAGAGGGTTGTATTTCACCTCGTTACCACCTCTTGCTTCAGATGAGGGCGGGGCAGGTTCAGGAGTGTTTGCTGGTGCTCCAATCTTCGACACGCGGTGGCTGAATGCCGAAAGTGGCCCGCAATTCTTCGGGCCACCGACAGCATCTCTTGCACGCCCCTGTCATTTTTTTAAAAATTCTGCACCACCAAATTCAATGTATGTGCAAAACATGGGACGTGCTGGAATTTGCCCACATGTAATGCACGCACAATATTGGTGGCGTTGTCCGATGTCACAAATCCCCAGGAGAGTCCAATTGGGGTAAGCCATTCTGCGATGATGTTCCTCAGTTTCCGTAAGAGGTTGTCAGCTGTGTGCCTCTTATGGAAAGCGGTGATACAAAGCGTAGCCTGCCTAGGAACGAGTTGGCGTTTGCGAGATGCTGCTACTTGTGCCGCCGCTGCTGTTCTTGCTGCGGGAGGCAATACATCTACCCAGTGGGCTGTCACAGTCATATAGTCCTGAGTCTGCCCTGCTCCACTTGTCCACATGTCCGTGGTTAAGTGGACATTGGGTACAAATGCATTTTTTAGGACACTGGTGACTCTTTTTCTGACGTCTGTGTACATTCTCGGTATCGCCTGCCTAGAGAAATGGAACCTAGATGGTATTTGGTACCGGGGACACAGTATCTCAATCAATTCTCTAATTCCCTGTGAATTAACGGTGGATACCGGACACACGTTTAACACCACCGCAGCTGCCAAGACCTGAGTTATCCGCTTTGCAGCAAGATGACTGCTGTGATATTTCATCTTCCTCGCAAAGGACTGTTGGACAGTCAATTGCTTACTGGAAGTAGTACAAGTGGTCTTCCGACTTCCCCTCTGGGATGACGATCGACTCCCAGCAGCAATAACAGCAGCGCCAGCAGCAGTAGGCGTTACACTCAAGGATGCATCGGAGGAATCCCAGGCAGGAGAGGACTCGTCAGACTTGCCAGTGACATGGCCTGCAGGACTATTGGCTTTCCTGTCTAAGGAGGAAATTGACACTGAGGGAGTTGGTGGTGTGGTTTGCAGGAGCTTGGTTACAAGAGGAAGGTATTTAGTTGTCAGTGGACTGCTTCCGCTGTCACCCAAAGTTTATGAACTTGTCAATGACTTCTGATGAATGCGCTCCAGGTGACGTATAAGGGAGGATGTTCCTAGGTGGTTAACGTCCTTACCCCTACTTATTACAGCTTGACAAAGGCAATACACGGCTTGACACCTGTTGTCCGCATTTCTGTTAAAATAATTCCACACCAAAGAGGTGATTTATTTTGTAATTTGACCAGGCATGTCAATGGCCATATACGTCCCACGGACAACAGGTGTCTCCCTGGGTGCCTGACTTAAACAAACCACCTCACCATCAGAATCCTCCTCAGCGCCAGCAACACCCATATCCTCATCCTGGTGTACTTCAACAGTGACATCTTCAATTTGACTATCAGGAACTGGACTGCGGGTGCTCCTTCCAGCACTTGCAGGGGGCGTGCAAATGGTGGAAGGTGCCACTTCTTCCCGTCCAGTGTTGGGAAGGTCAGGCATCGCAACCGACACAATTGGACTCTCCTTGGGGATTTGTGATTTAGAAGAACGTACAGTTCTTTGCTGTGCTTTGGTCAGCTTAAGTCTTTTCATTTTCTAGCGGGAGGATGAGTGCTTTCATCCTCATGTGAAGCTGAACCACTAGCCATGAACATAGGCCAGGGCCTCAGCCGTTCCTTGCCACTCCGTGTCGTAAATGGCATATTGGCATGTTTACGCTTCTCATCAGACGCTTTCAATTTTGATTTTTGGGTCATTTTACTGAACTTTTGTTTTTTGGATTTTACATGCTCTCTACTATGACATTGTGCATCGGCCTTGACAGACGACGTTGATGGCACTTCATCGTCTCGGCCATGACTAGTGGCAGCAGCTTCAGCACGAGGTGGAAGTGGATCTTGATCTTTCCCTATTTTACCCTCCACATTTTTGTTCTCCATTTTTTAATGTGTGGAATTATATGCCAGTAATATATCAATAGCAATTCATATATATACTGGGTGTCAGCAAAATTCTGCACTGTCCTCCTACTATATACTGCGCACAACTACAATGCAGCACAGATATGGATAGTATACCTGACGACACAGAGGTAGAGCAATGGACTACTGTACCGTACTGCTATATATATATATATATATATATATATATATATATATATATACTGGTGGTCAGCAAAATTCTGCACTGTCCTCCTACGATATACTGCGCACAACTACAATGCAGCACAGGTATGGATGGATAGTATACTTGACGACACAGAGGTAGAGCAATGGACTACTGTACCGTACTGCTATATATATACTGGTGGTCAGCAAAATTCTGCACTGTCATCCTACTATATACTGCGCACAACTACAATGCAGCACAGATATGAATAGTATACTTGACGACACAGAGGTAGAGCAATGGACTACTGTACCATACTGCTATATATATATACTCGTGGTCAGCAAAATTCTGCACTGTCCTCCTACAATATACTGCGCACAACTACAATGCAGCACAGATATGGAGCGTTTTCAGGCAGAGAACGTAGATATTTGCAGCACACTGAGCACAGATATTTGCAGCACACTGAGCACAGATATTTGCAGCACACTGAACACAGAAACTGAGAGAACGCAGCCACGTCCTCTCGCTATCATCTCCAATGAACGAGTGAAAATGGCGGCTACGCGCGGCTCTTTATATGCAATACGAATCTCGCGAGAATACAACAGCGGGATGATGACGTTCGGGCGCGTTCGTGTTAACCGAGCAAGGCGGGAAGATCCGAGGCTGCCTCGGAACCGTGTAAAATAGGTGAAGTTCGAGGGGGTTCGGATCTCGAGGAACCGAACCCGCTCATCTCTAATATATATATATATATATACACTGCTCAATAAAATAAAGGGAACACTTAAACAACACATCCTAGATCTGAATGAATGAAATATTCTTATTAAATACTTTGTTCTTTACATAGTTAAATGTGCTGACAACAAAATCACACAAAAAATATCAATGGAAATAAAATTTATTAACCCATGGAGGTCTGGTTTTGGAGTCACACTCAAATTTAAAGTGGAAAAACACACTACAGGCTGATCCAACTTTGATGTAATGTCCTTAAAACAAGTCAAAATGAGTCTCAGTAGTGTGTGTGGCTTCCACGTGCCTGTATAACCTCCCTACAACGCCTGGGCATGCTCCTGATGAGGTGGCGGATGTTCTCCTGAGGGATCTCCTCCCAGACCTGGACTAAAGCATCCGCCAACTCCTGGACAGTCTGTGGTGGATGGAGCGAGACATGATGTCCCAGATGTGCTCAATTGATTCAGGCCTGGGGAACGGGCGGGCCAGTCCATAGCATCAATGCCTTCATCTTGCAGGAACTGCTGACACACTCCAGCCACATGAGGTCTAGTATTGTCTTGCGTTAGGAGGAACCCAGGGCCAACCGCACCAGCATATTGTCACTGACCTAGGTTGGGGGTGTTGTGAACGCGGGTGTTCTTCCGATGGTAGGAAGAGGAACCACAGTTGGGTCGGAACAGGGATCGCCTGATATAGGTCTTCCTCATACAGGACTCTGACAGTAAGGCTTCATGAAATTATTGAAGAACTTTATTGCAGGAAAAGGACAACACAATGTCACATAACAGAGAAGGAACGTATGGAGAAATGTCCAGGAAGTACTTGTGAGTGATGGTAAAAGATACTGGTGACTGAAGAACTTATGAGTGATGGTTTTAGAGACACTGATAATTTGAAGAACTTGAGAGCGGTGGTTAAATACACTGATGATTTGAAGAACTTGAGAGCGGTGGTTAAAGACACTGATGATTTGAAGAACTTGAGAGCGGTGGTTAAAGACACTGGTGATTTGAAGAACTTGAGAGCGGTGGTTAAAGACACTGATGATTTGAAGAACTTGAGAGCGGTGGTTAAAGACACTGGTGATTTGAAGAACTTGAGAGCGGTGGCTAAAGACACTGGTGATTTGAAGAACTTGAGAGCGGTGGTTAAAGACACTGGTGATTTGTATAACTTGAGAGCAGGGGTTAAAGACACTGATGATTTGTATAACTTGAGAGAGAGGGTTAAAGGACACTGAGGATTTGTATAACTTGAGAGCGTTGGTTAAAGACACTGAGGACTTGTATAACTTGAGAGCGAGGGTTAAAGGACGCTGAGGATTTGTATAACTTGAGAGCAGTGTTTAAAGGCACTGGTAACTTGCAAAACTTGAGAGCAGAGTTTAACCTGCAGCCCACACTGACTCCAAGAAGCACTGGTGACTGGAGTGCAGTGGAACCCAGCCGCGGCTGAAAACGCTGGAAGCTGTGGAACAACTGACACCTGGAAATGCCGGAGACACTGGGATATTACTGCAGAGAGATCCCCCGAGAACAGGAGCACTGGCATCCACTTCAGGGGAAAAGACGATACTCAGGCGCCGAGGCTCTGCCCGGCGTCTGACTTTGAATCTTCCGCCTCCGCAGGATTGGCGGAACAGTCTGATGACGTCACCAGTTCCCCGCCCACGTGATGCCGGGTGTCATTTCGGCGCCCCTGCCCCGGGGAACCACCGGGAGCCGCGCCAGCCAGACGCCGGAGCCCGTGGACCACCGAAGGCCGCAACACCGACCAGCAGGCACGCAGGGGTAAGCGCGGTGAACGCCGCCTCTGGCGTGTGACACATATGGTCTCACAAGGGGTCTGAGGATCTCATCTCAGTACCTAATGGCAGTCAGGCTACCTCTGGCGAGCACATGGAGGGCTGTGTGGCCCCCCAAAGAAATGCCACCCCACACCATTACTGAACCACTGGTGTCTTGCTAATTGTCTATCATTTCCACCTGTTGTCTATTCCATTTGCACAACAGCATGTGAAATTGATTGTCAATCAGTGTTGCTTCCTAAGTGGACAGTTTGATTTCACAGAAGTGTGATTGACTTGGAGTTACATTGTGTTGTTTAAGTGTTCCCTTTATTTTTTTGAGCAGTGTGTGTATATATATATATATATATATATATAACTGCAGCAGATCAGTGTAATAGGCCCTATACGATAATATTCAAAGATATGAACGAGATAACGTTCATATCTTTGAGTGTGGAGGCACCAGCGATGAACGATGCGTGGCCCCGCGCTCGTTCATCGCTGGTGCCCCGTCGCCTGTGCATGCAGGCCAATATGGACGATCTTGTACATATTTGCCTGCACTGCTATGGAGCCGGGTGACGGAGAGAGTGAAGAAACTTAACTCCCCCCGTCACTGCCCCCGCCTCCCCCCGCCGCCGGGTCGCCCGTTGGCCGTATCCACCTCAATGTGTAGGGCCCTTAAGTCTGGTGAGTGCTGCCACTAATAAATAGCCTATAAAATAAATGAGATATATATATATATATATACACACACACACACACATATATACAGTATATACATATATATCTATACATATACAGTATATATGTTAGGTGCCGCGGTCCGCGGCGCCGCTCGGTCTGCTTCCGAGCAACGCTCACGGCCGCCGCACCTCCCTCCCTGCCCGCCTGGCGCCTAGCAACGCCAGGACGCCGTGCGTACTGTAGCCGCCGGGTCCCTGGCAACGCTAGGACGCCGGGCGTCCTCAGCCGCTGGGTCCATAGCAACGGGGACGCCATTGGCGGACCGCGTTCCCCGTTGCCAGATAAGAATGATTAGTTGCTCGTGCAGCAGGGCAGCTGCACGGCAACTAGTAATTAGGGTCTGGGGGATGGTCTTGCTGGCCCTCCTGTCATTGGCCAGCAGGGTCTTTTTATGGGAGCCAGCACACTGCAGCCTCGCCGGTGATAGCTTCCTGTATGCTGTTCCTGCCTTGCAAACGTCTGTTCCTGGTCAGCTGTATCTGGTCGATCCTGCTCCCTGTGCTCCTGAGTCCTGGAGTTCTGAAGCCGGTCCTGGGAATCCTTCCTGTCAAAGTGAACCTGTTGTAGTCATCTGGGGGTTCTCGCTTGTTGGGATTCTCTCCCGGTTTCGTGAGTAGCGGCTTCTGCCGCGTGTTGCAGCCTAGGCCGCTTAGTCCTTGTGTTAATTTTGTATTGGTGGTTTTTGCTGAGGTTTCCGCTTTTCACTGTCCTCCCCGGTACGCGGCGGTGCCGTGTGGGGGTGTGGACAGTGGTATCTTTTGTCGTTCTTTTCCTTTGGCGGCGTGCCGCACATATATTTAGTTTTAGGGTAGTTAGTAGCCCCTAGCTTTCTGTTTGCTTTAGTTAGAGGTCCCCTTGTTATTATCCTGTCTCGGTTCACGCCTTGTCTCACTCTAAGACCTGGGGGCATCGGAGTTGGGCAGACCTAATCCGCCCTTCAAACGCGGCTGCCGTGGACCCAAGAAACCATAGTCACTCAGGCGTGAACTGACCACACGGGTAAAACAATGGAGGTAGGGTGCTAGGGGCTATTCCCGTATCATCCCTTGTTTAAGCATCACGTCCTGGTGCTCTGGACTCACTACGCAACATCTCTCTAGTTCTGAGCATCAGGAACGTAACAATATACACATATACAGTGTATGTATATATATATATATATATATATATACACACATACACACACACACAGTATATTTAGCACATCCTGATGTAGACAGGACACAGCCAGGCTGCTGTGTCTTTCACTTGCCTGGCTGCTGCTTGGAGGCAAACTGTCTGGGGCCGGGGGAAGCCCCAAGGCTGGAGGCACGGCAGACTCTGGGAAGGGGGCTGGAGGTGGAGCCGTCAGTGCTGACTGACGGGCCGGCCCTACAAAGGCTTATGGGGGAGCTGCTGCGGCTGCACTAGCACTTGCTCTTCTGTCTCCACTTAATGTGATTTGGTAGGGGGGGAGGTGGCATGGTAAATGAGTTCCACCACCTCTCCAGGACCACTTTGATGAGAACATTTATAGTGATCAAAGAAGCAATGCTGAAAATATATTCAATTTAAAGTATTTCCATTTTTTAAAAGGCAGCCTGCTCCCTGGAACAGCATTCCATTGGGACCCCCAATCTGCTATCCTGGTGGAAACCCTGAGGAAATCTGTTTCCACAAACATGACCCAGAATGCAGAAATGTAGTGAGTTCTTTTGGGCTACTCCGGCTCCAACTTATCCTCCTGTTACTTTGTTTCAGCCATGAAATGCGACTTTAAAGTCTGCAGCAGTTAACTTAATGGCAAATATCTTTATATCAGGTAAGTAAGCTAAACTATGACATTGGTTTATGTGAGTACTGTATTACAGTTAGCTAAAGGAGAGTGAATCTCATAATTTTATTAATGGCTCAAAAAAGAGCTCTCAACTATCATATACTGTACAGTGACCCCAGGTATGTGTGTGACCCAAACATGTGAGTGTCATCCCCCTCGGTGGGGAGAACACTGGGAGCCACGGAGACCACTGGAGGGGTTAAGTATCTTTTTTGGTTTTTTTTTTCACACGTCGTGGAGCTTTCAGAGCTGAAAACCCTGCGATCATTTTTTAGAAATTGGATACCATAGGTATTGGAGCGCACATTCCTGCTGTGATACAAAAATTTTTTTTGCGGGGAAAACCTTGCGTACAATTGTATTCCCCCATAGTCTTTCTGCTCACTACATCATTTGCCATCTAACTGTGGTTGCTATGGCAGTAATATGACACTGTGGAAACTTTGGACGCAGCAGCTGTGTGTAAATATGCTAATGCTGGAGGAGGAGTCTTCTGTTAATAGATGCCTCCTGCATGCTTGTGTGATCCGCTGCTGCATTCATCGGTCAGCTAACACAGGATGGCCGGTGTTTTCACTCTGCTGAGGCCAGTAAATCTGCATCGGAAGAAACAGACCCTAGCTTTGGCATGCCTACAAAACAGGGGTGATATGCCCCCATTTTGTAAATCGCTTCCCCAAACGGCTGCAGAATATCAATTATGCTGCGGCTTGGGACACTGCGAGTGATCTCACAGAATGAGACCTTCACATGCACAAGTCTCTCACCATTGGCGTTGTATGCAAAGTACCAATAGGTTTGCATACAGCACTGAACCAGGCCCATTGTCTGTTATGTGGAAGGGGAAGTAAGTTCTCTTCTATTCACTTAGGTCCTGTATCCCCGCCATATTAAGCCCCGAGGGTGCACTTTCCCTCACAGCCTTAGGAGTTGCAAGGAAAACTCTGCATTAAAATGCTCCCTTGGGATTTAACGTCCGGGTAAACCCATAGATTGCGCATAATATGTTACTGTGCAGTTCCCGAAGGTTTACAGCACTGAGAAAATGCTAAATAATTGAATAGCTCTAAGCGTAGAACCTGGAGCTTTTCCCCATGCAGTAAACCCTGCGCTTAATTGGATATGCCTCACATACCCCTTTCACACCGCACAAATAACCCCGTATCGACCCGGTATATTGCCGGGTCGACGCGGTTTGCTGTGCGGAGTGAAAAGAGTCACTGCCGAATTCCCGGATCACCTGACCTAGTATTTCAACCTGGGAATAAAGAAGGGTACCCGTTCACAGCATAGGCAGAGGCGGCGTGGCGATGATCTCATCTCACAGCGTCGCAGCGGTCCCCACCTCCGATGCTGCCGCAGTCCCCGCCCCCGATGGCAACCTGGCCCGGCATATTACCGAGTCAGGAAGCCAGTGTGTAAGGGTCCAATGCCTGGTCACACCCGTGAAGGACCCGTTTCCAATTCCTGGGTGGGACCCGGCATTGCGATTTGAAAGGGGTTTAAGAGTAGGATGTACTGTAGTAATATAGTATCTGCAACTTGATTGTTGTAATAATAGAACATCATAGCCCTCTAGTGGATGCTAGGTAATTAGACCTTACAACTTATTTAATGACTTGAAAAATCTATGGACCTCAAATGCTTCTTTATCTGGGTGGTATGTCCATTAAATCGACAAGGTCGACATGAGTTTTTCACATTTTTTTCTTTTTTTGAATTTTTTTATACTTAACGATCCACGTGGACTACGATTGGAACGGTAAAGTGTGCCGAGCGAAGCGGTAGCGGAGCGAAGGCACCATGCCCGAAGCATGGCGAGTGAAGCGAGCCATGCGAGGGGACGCGGTGCACTAATTTGGGATCCCGGTCACTCTACGAAGAAAACGACACCAAAAAAAAATAAAAAATCCTCATGTCGACCTTTAGACCTGTCGACCTAGCACATGTCGACCTAGAAACCCTGTCGACCTTCCATCCATGTCGACCTAGTGACTGTCGACCTATAGTGGTCGACCTAAACATTGTCGACCTAGACACTGTCGATTTGATGAACCACACCCGCTTGGAGGACCTAGCCCATGATTAAACTGTTACATGTACTGTATGTCTGCAGTGCATCATTTCAGTCATGGGACATCAAAGCTTTTGTTACATGTGCAGTTCTAAATTTAGCACATCTACGATCAGCCACCCTGACATGCGGGGGGACGCCCAGCACAGGGCTAGTCCACCCCGCATGTCAGGCCCGACCCCCCCCCCCCCCCCCCACAAGTACAAAAGCATCGGACATCGGCGATGCTTTTTTACTGTAGGAGTAGCTCCCTACCAGTGCAGCTCCTGCGTGCTGGCAGGAAGATACTCGTCGCGGTGAGGGTCATAGCGGCTGCGTGTTACGTCACGCAGCCGCCACGGCCCACCCCCCCAACGGTTCGGGCACGCATGCATTGCCTGGACTGCGCCCCCTAAACGGCGGGCAAACACCGCCGGCCCACCCCTCCCGCTCAGCGACCATCTCTGCCTGTCAATCAGGCAGAGACGATCGCAGGGCTGAGACGGCCGTCGGCTGTCTGGCATGCGCCGGCGCACTGCAGCGACGGCTCATGCGCAGTTCAGACCTGATCGGCTGCTGTGTGTTTTCGCACAGCAGCAATCAGGTCTGAATTAGGCCCATTATCCCAAGTGCATTTAGAGATGTGATTCCGTGCAGAAGTACAACTGGGAGAAGCAAAGTAACTCCCGATTTAAATATACTGTATGAATGAGACTTGAGCTCTGGCATATTTCAGGTACTCGTTAATTCAAGTCCTTCTACAAGGAAGAAAAAGATATGCGCCCTTTTGCAAACCAGGGAGAGCCCCTTTAAATGCACCCCCTCAACTCCTTTATCTCATTTACGTGCTTAATTGGCTAATAGTTTTTCCAAAAATGGGCTCAAAATTGTGATATTTTTGGGGGTTATTATCAAATTAGGTAAATAATAACTATTTAAACCTGATTCAATATATATATATATTTTTTAACAAAAATGCAAAATCAAGTTTAAGTAGCTATTATTTACATAATGTGATAATGGGAAAAAAATTACAAATCATTAAAGAAAAAGTGTATAGTTGAAATAAATAAAAATGTGTATGGAGTGGAGGAGGTGATGTATTGGACAGATAAGGAGGTGGTGGTGTAAAGGAGAGTAGTGGGGGTAGTTTGAGAAGTGTGGAGCGGTGGCGGGGGAGGAGTGGGACGAGCAGTGCAGTTGTCAGAGCTGGATTTGTGCAGCAAAAAGGGGGGTGGGGAAGGGTGCAAATATATATATATATATATATATGAAGAAAGTGGTAGGACCCAGCGCCTTCAGTGATTCGAATTTTTCCTAGTGTGGAGGATAAATTAATATGCGTACCAGAAACCAGTAGGATTTCGGCTCAAAAAGTGATATCTCTTTAAATTGTAGTCGTCCTGGTTACTCGGGCTTTCAAAATTCTCCAAGATTCCAGTGCTCCAAGATGGCTCTACACTATAGCGGGGTGGCAGTGACATGATGTTATGGTCTTGAACGGTCATTTAGTGACCGAGGTCGACGGACAGCTAAGTTACCATGTATATCCCCTTCACTCTGAAACACACTTTTGGAAATATTATGTAGGCCTTGAGATGCCACGGTTTTTGGAGATGATATTTTATGATATTTCATGCTGAGCCACCGCGATTTGCTGTTCATTTTCAATGCCCAAATTTTGGGTGATATTAAAAGAATGTATTTTTCAAAGTTGGACTGAGTGCCCTTCCCTACAGATTTTATATATATATATATATATATATATATATATATATATATATATACATACATACATATATATGCAAACATACATGCACCCTGCCCTGCTATGCATATATGTACACACACACACACACACACACACACACACACACACACACACACACACACACACACACACATGTATATATATACACACATACGATATAGTTGTTTGCTTTTCTATTTTCTACTGTAGAACCGACAGGGGTGGCAGTTGCTGCGGCTTTTGCAGAACTCAATCAACCATCTTAACTGATCTTAGCTTGTATGAGTAACAAACAGAATGAAGTAAAAGGGAAAAAATAGAGATATGTCAATTTCATGTTTATAGCATCAGAGTAGTTAAAATGTTATATTTGTATAATTAAGAGTTGGATATAATTTTTTTCCTAAGGTACAAATTTTCTGTACGGGGCATACACACCAAAACTGTATATGATTAATGTGCTTCTGTGTATACATTTTGGAATATTGTTGTCCTGCATCTCCTTAATCCAAGAAGGATGGGACCAGGGCTGTCCATCTGCGTACAGAAGGGCGTACTCCATAATTGAGATAAAATTAAACATGGATGCATTGTTAGATACAACTAATAGGAGGGATATTTCTTGCTGGTGTTGGAGTGATGACTATCAGCAGCGCTATCTAGCTCCTTCTGATTGGTCAAGGTGTATTCCTCTGTCCAGCTTAAACTCAATAGGAACACCTCTTCCCGTCTGCTAAGTTCCTCCTATCAGAACATGTAACACTTTGCAGTTTGCACCCATCGCCATTTGCACATTCCAGGCCTGATCTCGAGTTGCACGCAATGCAGCTGCCGCTGCAATTTTCTCACTGCACATGCATCCAAGGCAGACGTACACTTCTCTTCAAATCTGCAGTACTACTCAGAGTAGCATGGAAATCCACCAGCTCTCCACTTGCAGCTAAATGGGTGTAACGGGTCAGCACCAGGGCACTCACACTTGGCATAGGTTTGTATGAGCATGTAGACTGAATTGTGGTCTATTCATAGGTGAGCGTACCCCAAGCATCCTTTGGTTTCAGACAGATGTCTTGAACACAGTACAAGGTGGGTGTAAATGTGTGCTGAGGGAGGATTGATGCTCTCTTAAGGGCATGCATAGAGGTTGCATGGCTGCAAGGATGTAGGTGAGAATCCGTATCTATTTTCAAGCATGCAATGTGACCTCATATGTGACCCGTTTGCGTGCAATTCTGCATCAGCCCCTGTATGCATAGTGTTTGAAAAAGTGCACATTAGAAGAATATGCACTGTGTGTCATACTTACCTTCTCTCCCGGAATGTCTGAGGCTTCCTGGCAGCTAGTGCTGTAAACAGGTTTAAGTGGGCCCTGTGCTGGCCCAGCCCCCTGAGTACACAACATTATGATCTCCAGCACCGGCGGTAAGTGCAACACTGACCAGAGTGCCCAGGGGGCGCTCTGATCAGCTGCGCAGACTGCCAGGTGCCTGTCTCAAGCATCCAAAAGATGCTCTGGAAGTGTTGCAGCAGCAATACTGGCTGCAGGATGCCTCTCAAGTCACTCTGCTAGCCTGCAGCAAGGGGCAGCGACAGTGCCATCCACATAGCTTTGCGCTCTGTGCAGCAGCACCAGTCGCACACTCCTAGCTGCGACCCTCTGGACGCAACTAAATGACACATTTCACAAAGATGTGAACACATCATTGCCCTGCACTGCACACCTTGCTGCCCCCACATTCCACATCCCACCTCCCCCAGACCTCCCACCCAAGGACAGCCAGGAAGTGAGCATGCATGCTGTGAGGGTGCTATTTTCCATGTTCATAAATTAGCTTTAGTAACTCAGAAAAAGAGAGAGTATAAAGTACGGAGTCAAATTTTCCTCAATGCTATGATCTTATTCGAAGGTGTTTTTAAACAGGATGCTCCGTTTAAGAAGTTGCTCCAGACATAACCAACCCTTTATGAAACTAGTCGTCCGCAGCCAGACAAGAAAGAAAATATTTGGGAAGACTCCATGATTTGATTTCACACACAAGTTTTCTTATTCCCTTCAACAAATACACTGTGTACACATGAAAAATACAGTCGTTTGCACAGTACGTGGCAGCGCAAGAAATGTTTCAACAGAGTATATTGATATTGCTCCAACATTTGAAACCACAAGTTTGAAAATACCAACATAACGGCAGATAAACCTTTTCCTTGACACCAGAAAATAAATATGCAGAGAGGTATTGGCACTGAAGGATCACAGTAAATTGCCACATTCTAGAGAGCGGTTTAAATTGTAGGTTCACGTGTACTTGAGATTCTTTTGCATAGTCCTCAAATGTACAATAATAACACACCGTCTATAGAAAACGTTCATTCATTCTGCAGACAATCAGGGACATCTTTAAAAGGGATCACACTGTCATTACTACTTCCTAAGTGCAGAACAAAGCCAGGTTCCCGATCTGGATAAGGCTTTTATTTTGTAGACATTTGCCGGAAAGTGCAGTTTCTATGATAAGTGCCATGGTGTAACACAAGGACTTTGTTCAATACAAAGAAATCAGAAATGTGTATCTTTTTCTTCTTTGCAATATGTTTCTGTAAATGGCTGTAATTGCTGTTTGTATGCTGACTTTTCATGTTTTAGTATATATTAGTGATGAGCGGGTTCGGTTTCTCGGAAACCGAACCCCCCCGAACTTCACCCTTTTTACATGGGTCCAAGCCATACTCGGATTCTCCCGTATGGCTCGGTTAACCCGAGCGCGCCCGAACGTCATCATCCCGCTGTCGGATTCTCGCGAGATTCGGATTCTATATAAGCAGCCAAGCGTCGCCGCCATTTTCACTCGTGCATTGGAAATGTTAGGGAGAGGACGTGGCTGGCGTCCTCTCCGTTATTGTTGAACTTGATTGTGCACTATTGCTTAATTGTGGGGAGGGCTGGGGAGCAGCTGTATAATATAGGAGGAGTACAGTGCAGAGTTTTGCTGATCAGTGACCACCAGTTATCCGTTCTCTGCCTGAAAAAAACGCTCCATATCTGTGCTCAGTGTGCTGCATATATCTGTGCTCACACTGCTTAATTGTGGGAACTGGGGAGCAGCTGTATTATATAGCAGGAGTACAGTGCAGAGTTTTGCTGACAGTGACCATCAGTATACGTTGTCTGCCTGAAAAACACTCCATATCTG
The DNA here is from genome assembly GCF_028390025.1 of Pseudophryne corroboree. Lineage (NCBI taxonomy): Eukaryota > Metazoa > Chordata > Amphibia > Anura > Myobatrachidae > Pseudophryne > Pseudophryne corroboree. Next base: position 741,330,752 of record NC_086449.1, read on the forward strand.
TGCTCAGTGTGCTGCTTTATTGTGGGGACTGGGGACCACCAGTATAATATTATATAGGAGGAGTACAGTGCAGAGTTTTGCTGACCAGTGACCACCAGTATAGATTATATAGCATTACGGTACAGTAGGCCACTGCTGTACCTACCTCTGTGTCGTCATTACGTATACTATCCATCTAGATTCTATACCTGTGGTGCATTTCAGTTGTGCAGTTTGCTGACACAGTGACCACCAGTATATATAGCAGTACGGTACGGAAGGCCACTGCTGTACCTACCTCTGTGTCATCATTAAGTATACTATCCATCTACATTCTATACCTGTGGTGCATTTTAGTTTTGCAGTTTGCTGACACAGTGACCACCAGTATACTATATATAGCAGTACGGTACGGAAGGCCACTGCTGTACCTACCTCTCTGTCGTCATTAAGTATACTATCCATCTACATTCTATACCTGTGGTGCATTTTAGTTATGCAGTTTGCTGACACAGTGACCACCAGTATACTATATATAGCAGTACGGTACGGAAGGCCACTGCTGTACCTACCTCTGTGTCGTCATTAAGTATACTATCCATCTACATTCTATACCTGTGGTGCATTTTAGTTTTGCAGTTTGCTGACACAGTGACCACCAGTATACTATATATAGCAGTACGGTACGGAAGGCCACTGCTGTACCTACCTCTGTGTCGTCATTAAGTATACTATCCACCTACATTCTATACCTGTGGTGCATTTTAGTTTTACATTCTATACCTGTGGTGCATTTTAGTTTTGCAGTTTGCTGACACAGTGACCACCAGTATACTATATATAGCAGTACGGTACGGAAGGCCACTGCTGTACCTACCTCTGTGTCGTCATTAAGGATACTATCCATCTACATTCTATACCTGTGGTGCATTTTAGTTTTGCAGTTTGCTGACACAGTGACCACCAGTATACTATATATAGCAGTACGGTACGGAAGACCACTGCTGTACCTACCTCTATGTCGTCATTAAGTATACTATCCATCTACATTCTATACCTGTGGTGCATTTTAGTTTTGCAGTTTGCTGACACAGTGACCACCAGTATACTATATATAGCAGTACGGTACGGAAGGCCACTGCTGTACCTACCTCTGTGTCGTCATTAAGTATACTATCCATCTACATTCTATACCTGTGGTGCATTTTAGTTTTGCAGTTTGCTGACACAGTGACCACCAGTATACTATATAAAGCAGTACTGAAGGCCACTGCTGTACCTACCTCTGTGTCGTCATTAAGTATACTATCCATCTACATTCTATACCTGTGGTGCATTTTAGTTTTGCAGTTTGCTGACACAGTGACCACCAGTATACTATATATAGCAGTACGGTACGGAAGGCCACTGCTGTACCTACCTCTGTGTCGTCATTAAGTATACTATCCATCTACATTCTATACCTGTGGTGCATTTTAGTTTTGCAGTTTGCTGACACAGTGACCACCAGTATACTATATATAGCAGTACGGTACGGAAGGCCACTGCTGTACCTACCTCTGTGTCGTCATTAAGTATACTATCCATCTACATTCTATACCTGTGGTGCATTTTAGTTTTGCAGTTTGCTGACACAGTGACCACCAGTATACTATATATAGCAGTACGGTACGGAAGGCCACTGCTGTACCTAACTCTGTGTCGTCATTAAGTATACTATCCATCTACATTCTATACCAGTGGTGCATTTTAGTTTTGCAGTTTGCTGACACAGTGACCACCAGTATACTATATATAGCAGTACGGTACGGAAGGCCACTGCTGTACCTACCTCTGTGTCGTCATTAAGTATACTATCCATCTACATTCTATACCTGCGGTGCATTTTAGTTTTGCAGTTTGCTGACACAGTGACCACCAGTATACTATATATAGCAGTACGGTACGGAAGGCCACTGCTGTACCTACCTCTGTGTCATCATTAAGTATACTATCCATCTACATTCTATACCTGTGGTGCATTTTAGTTTTGCAGTTTGCTGACACAGTGACCACCAGTATACTATTTAAAGCAGTACGGTACGGAAGGCCACTGCTGTACCTACCTCTGTGTCATCATTAAGTATACTATCCATCTACATTCTATACCTGTGGTGCATTTTAGTTTTGCAGTTTGCTGACACAGTGACCACCAGTATATATAGCAGTACGGTACGGAAGGCCACTGCTCTACCTACCTCTGTGTCGTCAAGTATACGATCCATCCATACCTGTGGTGCATTTCAGTTGTGCGCAGTATATATAGTAGTAGGCCATTGCTATTGATACTGGCATATAATTCCACACATTAAAAAATGGAGAACAAAAATGTGGAGGTTAAAATAGGGAAAGATCAAGATCCACTTCCACCTCGTGCTGAAGCTGCTGCCACTAGAGAGCATGTAAAATCCAAAAAACAAAAGTTCAGTAAAATGACCCAAAAATCAAAATTGAAAGCATCTGATGAGAAGCGTAAACTTGCCAATATGCCATTTACGACACGGAGTGGCAAGGAACGGCTGAGGCCCTGGCCTATGTTCATGGCTAGTGGTTCAGATTCACATGAGGATGGAAGCACTCATCCTCTCGCTAGAAAAATGAAAAGACTTAAGCTGGCAAAAGCACAGCAAAGAACTGTGCGTTCTTCTAAATCACAAATCCCCAAGGAGAGTCCAATTGTGTCGGTTGCGATGCCTGACCTTCCCAACACTGGACGGGAAGAGCTTGCGCCTTCCCCCATTTGCACGCCCCCTGCAAGTGCTGGATGGAGCACCCGCAGTCCAGTTCCTGATAGTCAAATTGAAGATGTCACTGTTGAAGTACACCAGGATGAGGATATGGGTGTTGCTGGCGCTGGGGAGGAAATTGACAAGGAGGATTCTGATGGTGAGGTGGTTTGTTTAAGTCAGGCACCCGGGGAGACACCTGTTGTCCGTGGGACGAATATGGCCATTGACATGCCTGGTCAAAATACAAAAAAAATCAGATCTTCGGTGTGGAATTATTTCAACACAAATGCGGACAACAGGTGTCAAGCCATGTGTTGCCTTTGTCAAGCTGTAATAAGTAGGGGTAAGGACGTTAACCACCTCGGAACATCCTCCCTTATACGTCACCTGCAGCGCATTCATCATAAGTCAGTGACAAGTTCAAAAACTTTGGGTGACAGCGGAAGCAGTCCACTGACCACTAAATCCCTTCCTCTTGCAACCAAGCTCCTGCAAACCACACCACCAACTCCCTCAGTGTCAATTTCCTCCTTACCCAGGAAAGCCAATAGTCCTGCAGGCCATGTCACTGGCAAGTCTGACGAGTCCTCTCCTGCCTGGGTTTTCCTCCGATGCATCCTTGAGTGTAACGCCTACTGCTGCTGGCGCTGCTGTTGTAGCTGCTGGGAGTCGATCGTCATCCCAGAGGGGAAGTCGGTAGACCACTTGTACTACTTCCAGTAAGCAATTGACTGTCCAACAGTCCTTTGCGAGGAAGATGAAATATCACAGCAGTCATCCTGCTGCAAAGCAGATAACTAAGGCCTTGGCAGCCTGGGCGGTGAGAAACGTGGTTCCGGTATCCACCGTTAATTCAGAGGCTACTAGAGAATTGATTGAGGTACTGTGTCCCCGGTACCAAATACCATCTAGGTTCCATTTCTCTAGGCAGGCGATACCGAAAATGTACACAGACCTCAGAAAAAGAGTCACCAGTGTCCTAAAAAATGCAGTTGTACCCAATGTCCACTTAACCACGGACATGTGGACAAGTGGAGCAGGGTAGACTCAGGACTATATGACTGTGACAGCCCACTGAGTAGATGTATTGCCTCCCGCAGCAAGAACAGCAGCGGTGGCACCAGTAGCAGCATCTCGCAAACACCAACTCGTTCCTAGGCAGGCTACGCTTTGTATCACCGCTTTCCAGAAGAGGCACGCAGCTGACAACCTCTTACGGAAACTGAGGAAGATCATCGCAGAATGGCTTACCCCAATTGGACTCTCCTGGGGATTTGTGACATCGGACAACGCCAGCAATATTGTGCGTGCATTACATCTGGGCAAATTCCAGCACGTCCCATGTTTTGCACATACATTGAATTTGGTGGTGCAGAATTATTTAAAAAACTACAGGGGCGTGCAAGAGATGCTGTCGGTGGCCCGAAGAATTGCGGGCCACTTTCGGCATTCAGCCACCGCGTACAGAAGACTGGAGCACCACCAAACAGTCCTGAACCTGCCCTGCCATCATCTGAAGCAAGAGGTGGTAACGAGGTGGAATTCAACCCTCTATATGCTTCAGGGGATGGAGGAGCAGCAAAAGGCCATTCAAGCCTATACATCTGCCCACGATATAGGCAAAGAAGGGGGAATGCACCTGACTCAAGCGCAGTGGAGAATGATTTCAACGTTGTGCAAGGTTCTGCAACCCTTTGAACTTGCCACACGTGAAGTCAGTTCAGACACTGCCAGCCTGAGTCAGGTCATTCCCCTCATCAGGCTTTTGCAGAAGAAGCTGGAGAGATTGAAGGAGGAGCTAAAACGGAGCGATTCCGCTAGGCATGTGGGACTTGTGGATGGAGCCCTTAATTCGCTTAACCAGGATTCACGGGTGGTCAATCTGTTGAAATCAGAGCACTACATTTTGGCCACCGTGCTCGATCCTAGATTTAAAACCTACGTTGGCTCTCTCTTTCCGGCAGACACAAGTCTGCAGAGATTCAAAGACCTGCTGGTGAGAAAATTGTCAAGTCCAGCGGAATGTGACCCGTCAACATCTCCTCCTTCACATTCTCCCGCAACTGGGGGTGCGAGGAAAAGGCTAAGAATACCGAGCCCACCCGCTGGCGGTGATGCAGGGCAGTCTGGAGCGAGTGCTGACATCTGGTCCGGACTGAAGGACCTGCCAACGATTACTGACATGTCGTCTACTGTCACTGCATATGATTCTCTCACCATTGAAAGAATGGTGGAGGATTATATGAATGACCGCATCCAAGTAGGCACGTCAGACAGTCCGTACGTATACTGGCAGGAAAAAGAGGCAATTTGGAGGCCCTTGCACAAACTGGCTTTATTCTACCTAAGTTGCCCTCCCTCCAGTGTGTACTCCGAAAGTGTTTAGTGCAGCCGCTCACCTTGTCAGCAATCGGCGTACGAGGTTACTTCCAGAAAATGTGGAGAAGATGATGTTCATCAAAATTAATTATAATCAATTCCTCCGTGGAGACATTCACCAGCAATTGCCTCCAGAAAGTACACAGGGATCTGAGATGGTGGATTCCAGTGAGGACGAATTAATAATCTGTGAGGAGGGGGATGTACACAGTGAAAGGGGTGAGGAATCGGAGGATGATGATGAGGAGGACATCTTGCCTCTGTAGAGCCAGTTTGTGCAAGGAGAGATTGATTGCTTCTTTTTTGGTGGGGGCCCAAACCAACCAGTCATTTCAGTCACAGTCGTGTGGCAGACCCTGTCGCTGAAATGATGGGTTCGTTAAAGTGTGCATGTCCTGTTTATACAACATAAGGGTGGGTGGGAGGGCCTAAGGACAATTCCATCTTGCACCTCTTTTTTCTTTCATTTTTCTTTGCATCATGTGCTGTTTGGGGACAATTTTTTTGAAGTGCCACTGCAGTGCCACTCCTAGATGGGCCAGGTGTTTGTGTCGGCCACTTGTGTCGCTTAGCTTAGTCACACAGCGACCTTGGTGCGCCTCTTTTTTTCTTTGCATCATGTGCTGTTTGGGGACAATTTTTTTGAAGTGCCATCCTGTCTGACACTGCAGTGCCACTCCTAGATGGGCCAGATGTTTGTGTCGGCCACTTGTGTCGCTTAGCTTAGTCACACAGCGACCTTGGTGCGCCTCTTTTTTTCTTTGCATCATGTGCTGTTTGGGGACTATTTTTTTGAAGTGCTATCCTGTCTGACACTGCAGTGCCACTCCTAGATGGGCCAGGTGTTTGTGTCGGCCACTTGTGTTGCTTAGCTTAGTCACACAGCGACCTTGGTGTGCCTCTTTTTTTCTTTGCATCATGTGCTGTTTGGAGACTGTTTTTTTGAAGTGCCATCCTGTCTGACACTGCAGTGCCACTCCTAGTTGGGCCAGGTGTTTGTGTCGGCCACTTGTGTCGCTTAGCTTAGTCACACAGCGACCTTGGTGCGCCTCTTTTTTTCTTTGCATCATGTGCTGTTTGGGGACTATTTTTTTGAAGTGCCATCCTGTCTGACACTGCAGTGCCACTCCTAGATGGGCCAGGTGTTTGTGTTGGCCACTTGTGTCGCTTATCTTAGTCACACAGCGACCTTGGTGCGCCTCTTTTTTTCTTTGCATCATGTGCTGTTTGGGGACTATTTTTTTGAAGTGCCATCCTGCCTGACACTGCAGTGCCACTCCTAGATGGGCCAGGTGTTTGTGTCGGCCACTTGTGTCGCTTAGCTTAGCCATCCAGCGACCTCGGTGCAAAATGTAAAAATAATATTGTGAGGTGTGAGGTGTTCAGAATAGACTGGAAATGAGTGGAAATTATGGTTATTGAGGTTAATAATACTATGGGATCAAAATGACCCCCAAATTCTATGATTTAAGCTGTTTTTTAGGGTTTTTTGAAAAATTTGCCAAAACGCGTCCGAATCCAAAACACGGCCGCGGAATCGAATCCAAAACCAAAACACAAAAGCCAAAAAATGTCCGGTGCACATCACTAATCTAAAGCCCCGATCAGTCAGTGAAACCCAACAATGGGCAGCTTGATTCATCTATTCCAATCAATTTTTGTACCCCTATCTGTACATTGCCGATTTTTGTACATCAGCAATGCAGAAATCTGAAAAACGCAGAATTGTCCCAGTTGATTGATGATGTGTGGGACCCATTAACATTCCAAAACAAAAATGAGACTGTAGATCCTGCCCAGTACACCTAAAACCAAACTGTGCCTGAGTAACATGTAAAAGTCCGCATTCTAATGCAGAATATGGCGAATTTCCTGTGGAGCACTTTATAGATTTTTGCCCATTTCTACATTCTTATTTTGCTGTTGGCAATGGCTGTCACTAGATGGCAGCAGAGAGATGTGTTACTATGATGTAATATTAAGACTGCTGCCATTAAATATTTTATCACTAGAAAATAACCCCACACAAAACTAAAAATGTATTTATGGTTTGTGTCTAATGGGACAAATAAACATGTTTTTACCGTCCATGCTGTGTTCAACACCTCTTGGAGGAGATTTATGACACAAGTGCAGGAGTTGCCTATAGCAACCAATGTGATTCTGGCAATCATTTTATAGCATGTACAGTTCTATGTAAATTGTAGAATTTGATTTAATGTAATGCGCTGTAGGCAAATTTGTAGTTTACAGAAATCACCCCTTAAATCTGATATTCTTGCTTTTTATGTTGGAAGTTTGGAACCAAGCCAAGCAGGTGTCTGGTGAATGAAAATTATTGGTTGAGTTTTTAGTGGGGTTAACCTTTAAATGCACTTTTGCATAAATGTGGGCTTAAAAGAAGACAATATATACAATAGCTAAGTAGTGATGTGCACCGGAAATTTTTCAGGTTTTGTGTTTTGGTTTTGGATTCGGTTCCGCGGCCGTGTTTTGGATTCGGACGCGTTTTGGCAAAACCTCCCTGAAATTTTTTTGTCGGATTCGGGTGTGTTTTGGATTCGGGTGTTTTTTTACAAAAACCCCTCAAAAACAGCTTAAATCATAGAATTTGGGGGTCATTTTGATCCTATAGTATTATTAACCTCAATAACCACAATTTCCACTCACTTCCAGTCTATTCTGAACAACTCACACCTCACAATATTATTTTTAGTCCTAAAATTTGCACCGAGGTCGCTGGATGGCTAAGCTAAGCGACATAAGTGGCCGACACAAACACATGGCCCATCTAGGAGTGGCACTGCAGTGTCAGGCAGGATGGCACTTCAAAAAAATAGTCCCCAAACAGCACATGATGCAAAGAAAAAAAGAGGCGCACCAAGGTCGCTGTGTGACTAAGCTAAGCGACACAAGTGGCCGACACAAACACCTGGCCCATCTAGGAGTGGCACTGCAGTGTCAGGCAGGATGGCACTTCAAACAAATTGTCCCCAAACAGCACATGATGCAAAGAAAAATGAAAGAAAAAAGAGGTGCAAGATGGAATTGTCCTTGGGCCCTCCCACCCACCCTTATTTTGTATAAACAGGACATGCACACTTTAACGAACCCATCATTTCAGCGACAGGGTCTGCCACACGACTGTGACTGAAATGACTGGTTGGTTTGGGCCCCCACCAAAAAAGAAGAAATCAATCTCTCCTTGCACAAACTGGCTCTACAGAGGCAAGATGTCCACCTCATCATCATCCTCTGATTCCTCACCCCTTTCACTGTGTACATCCCCCTCCTCACAGATTATTAATTCGTCCCCACTGGAATCCACCATCTCAGGTCCCTGTGTACTTTCTGGAGGCAATTGCTGGTGAATGTCTCCACGGAGGAATTGATTATAATTCATTTTGATGAACATCATCTTCTCCACATTTTCTGGAAGTACGCCGATTGCTGACAAGGTGAGCGGCTGCACTAAACACTCTTTCGGAGTACACACTGGAGGGAGGGCAACTTAGGTAGAATAAAGCCAGTTTGTGCAAGGGCCTCCAAATTGCCTCTTTTTCTTGCCAATATACGTACGGACTGTCTGACGTGCCTACTTGGATGCGGTCACTCATAATCCTCCACCATTCTTTCAATGGTGACAGAATCATATGCAGTGACAGTAGACGACATGTCAGTAATCGTTGCCAGGTCCTTCAGTCCAGACCAGATGTCAGCACTCGCTCCAGACTGCCCTGCATCACCGCCAGCGGGTGGGCTCGGAATTCTTAGCCTTTTCCTCGCACCTCCAGTTGCGGGAGAATGTGAAGGAGGAGCTGTTGACGGGTCACGTTCCGCTTGACTTGACAATTTTCTCACCAGCAGGTCTTTGAACCTCTGCAGATTTGTGTCTGCCGGAAAGAGAGATACAACGTAGGTTTTAAATCTAGGATCGAGCACGGTGGCCAAAATGTAGTGCTCTGATTTCAACAGATTGACCACCCGTGAATCCTGGTTAAGCAAATTAAGGGCTCCATCCACAAGTCCCACATGCCTAGCGGAATCGCTCTGTTTTAGCTCATCCTTCAATGTCTCCAGCTTCTTCTGCAAAAGCCTGATGAGGGGAATGACCTGACTCAGGCTGGCAGTGTCTGAACTGACTTCACGTGTGGCAAGTTCAAAGGGTTGCAGAACCTTGCACAACGTTGAAATCATTCTCCACTGCGCTTGAGTCAGGTGCATTCCCCCTCCTTTGCCTATATCGTGGGCAGATGTATAGGCTTGAATGGCCTTTTGTTGCTCCTCCATCCCCTGAAGCATATAGAGGGTTGAATTCCACCTCGTTACCACCTCTTGCTTCAGATGATGGCAGGACAGGTTCAGGAGTGTTTGCTGGTGCTCCAGTCTTCGGCACGCGGTGGCTGAATGCCGAAAGTGGCCCGCAATTCTTCGGGCCACCGACAGCATCTCTTGCACGCCCCTGTCGTTTTTTAAATAATTCTGCACCACCAAATTCAATGTATGTGCAAAAAATGGGACATGCTGGAATTTTCCCAGATGTAATGCATGCACAATATTGGTGGCGTTGTCCGATGTCACAAATCCCCAGGAGAGTCCAATTGGGGTAAGCCATTCTACGATGATGTTCCTCAGTTTCCGTAAGAGGTTGTCAGCTGTGTGCCTCTTCTGGAAAGCGGTGATACAAAGCGTAGCCTGCCTAGGAACGAGTTGGCATTTGCGAGATGCTGCTACTGGTGCCGCCGCTGCTGTTCTTGCTGCGGGAGGCAATACATCTACCCAGTGGGCTGTCACAGTCATATAGTCCTGAGTCTGCCCTGCTCCACTTGTCCACATGTCCGTGGTTAAGTGGACATTGGGTACAACTGCATTTTTTAGGACACTGGTGACTCTTTTCCTGAGGTCTGTGTACATTTTCGGTATCGCCTGCCTAGAGAAATGGAACCTAGATGGTATTTGGTACCGGGGACACAGTACCTCAATCAATTCTCTAGTTGCCTGTGAATTAACGGTGGATACCGTAACCACGTTTCTCACCATCCAGGCTGACAAGACCTGAGTTATCCGCTCTGCAGCAGGATGACTGCTGTGATATTTCATCTTCCTCGCAAAGGACTGTTGGACAGTCAATTGCTTACTGGAAGTAGTACAAGTGGTCTTCCGACTTCCCCTCTGGGATGACGATCGACTCCCAGCAGCAACAACAGCAGCGCCAGCAGCAGTAGGCGTTACACTCAAGGATGCATCGGAGGAATCCCAGGCAGGAGAGGACTCGTCAGACTTGCCAGTGGCTATTGGCTTTCCTGTGTAAGGTGGAAATTGACACTGAGGGAGTTGGTGGTGTGGTTTGCAGGAGCTTGGTTACAAGAGGAAGGGATTTAGTGGTCAGTGGACTGCTTCCGCTGTCATCCAAAGTTTTTGAACTTGTCACTGACTTCTCATGAATGCGGACCAGGTGACGTATAAGGGAGGATGTTCCTAGGTGGTTAACGTCCTTACCCCTACTTATTACAGCTTGACAAAGGCAACACACAGCTTGACACCTGTTGTCTACATTTGTGTTGAAATAATTCCACACCGAAGAGGTGATTTTTTTTGTATTTTGACCAGGCATGTCAATGGCCATATTCGTCCCACGGACAACAGGTGTCTCCCCGGGTGCCTGACTTAAACAAACCACCTCACCATCAGAATCCTCCTTGTCAATTTCCTCCCCAGCGCCAGCAACACCCATATCCTTATCCTGGTGTACTTCAACAGTGACATCTTCAATTTGACTATCAGGAACTGGACTGCGGGTGCTCCTTCCAGCACTTGCAGGGGGCGTGCAAATGGTGGAAGGCGCAAGCTCTTCCCATCCAGTGTTGGGAAGGTCAGGCATCGCAACCGACACAATTGGACTCTCCTTGGGGATTTGTGATTTAGAAGAACGCACAGTTCTTTGTTGTGCTTTTGCCAGCTTAAGTCTTTTCATTTTTCTAGCGAGAGGATGAGTGCTTCCATCCTCATGTGAATCTGAACCACTAGCCATGAACATAGGCCAGGGCCTCAGCCGTTCCTTGCCACTCCGTGTCGTAAATGGCATATTGGCAAGTTTACGCTTCTCATCAGACGCTTTCAATTTTGATTTTGGGTCATTTTACTGAACTTTTGTTTTTTGGATTTTACATGCTCTCTACTATGACATTGTGCATCGGCCTTGGCAGACGACGTTGATGGCATTTCATCGTCTCGGCCATGACTAGTGGCAGCAGCTTCAGCACGAGGTGGAAGTGGATCTTGATCTTTCCCTATTTTAACCTCCACATTTTTGTTCTCCATTTTTTAATGTGTGGAATTATATGCCAGTATCAATAGCAATGGCCTACTACTATATATACTGCGCACAACTGAAATGCACCACAGGTATGGATGGATAGTATACTTGACGACACAGAGGTAGGTAGAGCAGTGGCCTTCCGTACCGTACTGCTATATATACCGGTGGTCACTGTCAGCAAACTGCAAAACTAAAATGCACCACAGGTATAGAATCTAGATGGATAGTATACTTGACGACACAGAGGTAGGTAGAGCAGTGGCCTTCCGTACCGTACTGCTATATATACTGGTGGTCACTGTCAACAAAACTCTGCACTGTACTCCTCCTATATAATACTGCTGGTCCCCAGTCCCCACAATAAAGCAGTGTGAGCACAGATATATGCAGCACACTGAGCACAGATATGGAGTGTTTTTCAGGCAGACAACGTATACTGGTGGTCACTGGTCAGCAAAACTCTGCACTGTACTCCTCCTATATAATATACTGGTGGTTCCCAGTCCCCACAATAAAGCAGTGTGAGCACAGATATATGCAGCACACTGAGCACAGATATGGAGTGTTTTTCAGGCAGACAACGTATACTGGTGGTCACTGTCAGCAAAACTCTGCACTGTACTCCTCCTATATAATACAGCTGCTCCCCAGTCCCCACAATTAAGCAGTGTGAGCACTGAGCACAGATATGGAGTGTTTTTCAGGCAGACAACGTATACTGGTGGTCACTGTCAGCAAAACTCTGCACTGTACTCCTCCTATATAATACAGCTGCTCCCCAGTCCCCACAATTAAGGAATAAGCACAAATATTTTTGCATCAAGATTAATAAACGGAGAGGACGCCAGCCACGTCCTCTCCCTAACATTTCCAATGCACGAGTGAAAATGGCGGCGACGCGCGGCTGCTTATATAGAATCTGAATCCCGCGAGAATCCGACAGCGGGATGATGACGTTCGGGCGCGCTCGGGTTAACCGAGCCATACGGGAGAATCCGAGTATGCCTCGGACCCGTATAAAATGGGTGAAGTTCGGGGGGGTTCGGTTTCCGAAGAACCGAACCCGCTCATCACTATAGCTAAGGGGCATCACTGACAAAATGCTAAGTACCATAGGCAAATGCAATGGGGTTTCCAGTTGCCCAGAAACCCCGTCCTCTTGGCAAGTGGCTCAAATTATGACAAAAATAACAATGGTATATATTACGATTACTAGAGATGCTGCCACATCATGCAGGTTTAGGGACAGAGCAGAACTGCAGCACATGCCCAGTGGTGGCAGCTTCTTCTATCAAGTTTGCTGTGTGTGGATCTAAGGGGGTCATTCCGAGTTGATCGCTCGCTAGCAGTTTTTAGCAGCCATGCAAACGCATAGTCGCCGCCCACTGGGAAGTGGATTTTTCGCTTTGCAGGAGTGCGAACGCCTGTGCAGCCGCGCAGCAGCAAACACATTTTGTGCAAAACAAGACCAGCCATGTAGTTACTTATTCTATGCGATGATTGCTGCGACGAATGACACGGTAATAACGTCAGATACCCGCCCAGCAAACGCCCGGCCACGCCTGCGTTTTTCCAAACACTCCCAGAAAACGGTCAGTTGACACCCGGAAACGCCCTCTTCCTGTCAATCTCCTTTGCGATTGGCTGTGCGACTGAATGCGTCGCTAGAACCTGTGCAAAACCACGATGCTCTTTGTACCTGTGCGGTGCGAACAACGGCAGCTAGCGATCAACTTGGAATGACCCCCTAAGTCCTCAATCAGTGCACTGGACCAGAGAGTAGCTACTAGGAAGAAGAGACAGGAGCCTTACCATGAGGTGGGAGAACGTGTGCTTAGAAAGTGCTGTATTGGTTCTATTATGTTTGTGTAAGTATTTATTTATTATAGTATGTTTAACCTTTTCCTGACCACTTATCTTAGGGTGGTCTTCTGTATGCCGAATGTCGGGATCCCGGCGCACAGTATACGGCGCCGGAATCCCGACACCCGGCATACCGACAACTATTCTCCCTCGTGGGGGTCCACGACCCCCCTGGAGGGAGAATAAAATAGTGTGGCGCGCGTAGCGCGCCACCGTGCTCGCAAGGGGCTCCTTTGCGCTCGCCACGCTGTCGGTATGCCGGCGGTCGGGCTCCCGGCGCCGGTATGCTGGGCGCCGGGAGCCCGAGCGCCGGCATACCGTACGACATCCCTTATCTTATTATATTAATTAAATATGTTTGAAACAGCCTATACGATAGACCGTCTATAGTGTTGATTATTAATACTGTATTCCGTACACTATCCAGTGTATAAAAAGACCAATGTTTACATTAAAATCCAGGGTCATTACTAGGTTCTTCTACCTCTGCCCCAGACTCTCACACTTGCTCCAATGTTCCGCAGAGTGGGAAATTGTGAATTGTATTTGGAAACCCCCCTCTAGAAATCCTGCATTTGCCACTGAGTACAATGCAAGGGTATTTGAGCAAATGCTCCTACAGTATCTTTACACCTCAGACAAACAATAAGGCATGTGAGTGGGGAACTTACGTATACAGGCCCTCATTCCGAGTTGTTCGCTCGCAAGCTGCTTTTAGCAGCTTTGCACACGCTAAGCCGCCGCCTACTGGGAGTGAATCTTAGCTTATCAAAATTGCGAACGAAAGATTAGCAAAATTGCGAATAGACACTTCTTAGCAGTTTCTGAGTAGCTCCACACTTACTCTGCCACTGCGATCAGTTTCGTTCCTGGTTTGACGTCACAAACACTCCCAGCGTTCGGCCAGACACTCCTCCGTTTCTCCAGCCACTCCCGCGTTTTTCCCAGAAACTGTAGCGTTTTTTCGCACAGACCCATAAAACGGCCAGTTTCCGCCCAGAAACACCCACTTCCTGTCAATCACATTACGATCACCAGAACGAAGAAAAACCCTCGTAATGCTGAGTAAAATACCTAACTGCATAGCAAATTTACTTGGCGCAGTCGCACTGCGGACATTGCACATGCGCATTAGCGACTAATCGCTCCGTTGCGAGAAAAATATAACGAGCGAACAACTCGGAATGACCCCCACAAGATTTAGGAACTGTCTTCATTTCATGTTCCAAATTTTAAATTTGGAATAACTGTATTTGATTTTTAGAACTGTGTTTAGAACATAGGCCCTCATTCCGAGTTGTTCGCTCGCAAGCTGCTTTTAGCAGATTTACTCACGCTAAGCCGCCGCCTACTGGGAGTGAATCTTAGCTTCTTAAAATTGCGAACGACGTATTCGCAATATTGCGATTACACCTCTCTTAGCAGTTTCTGAGTAGCTCCAGACTTACTCGGCATCTGCGATCAGTTCAGTGCTTGTCGTTCCTGGTTTGACGTCACAAACACACCCAGCGTTCGCCCAGACACTCCCCCGTTTCTCCAGCCACTCCCGCGTTTTTCCCAGAAACGGTAGCGTTTTTCCGCACACACCCATAAAACGGCCAGTTTCCGCCCAGTAACACCCACTTCCTGTCAATCACACTACGATCACCAGAACGATGAAAAAGCCGTGAGTAAAATTCCTAATTGCATAGCAAATTTACTTGGCACAGTCGCACTGCGGACATTGCGCATGCGCACTAAGCGGAAAATCGCTGCGATGCGAAAAAAATTACCGAGCGAACAACTCGGAATGACCACCATACTTACCTACCTTCCCGGATTAGCCGGGAGGCTCCCAAAAATCAGGTGGTGTTTCTGGCCCCCTGGAAAGGTAGGCAAGACTCCCGGATCCAGCCTCACCCCCACATCCCCTCCTCACGGTGGACAGTCCGGTTAGGCCGATGACCAGGCCTGGATGAAGGGCCACATGGGCTGAACATGTTTTACAGACCGTGTGGCACCTTAGTAGCCCTCTTTCATTCATCTAAACCTTTCTCATTTATGTTTTCAGTTAAAAATAAGGGGACATCACAATGTACTTATTACGTGTTGCTTTTCTGTATCTGATGCTTTTTATTACAGTAGTGAAAGTGCGCTTAGAATTGCTTGCTCTAGGGTGCTCCCATAAATTGTATTTTCTGGAAAAGTGCAACCGGGTCGTGCAAAATGCATCACGTTAAAAGTAAAGGACAAATAAATGTCCATTTGAGAGAAGAAAAAATGTTGCCAAATGACTGCACTCCTGATGATATATATTTCATGTGGGTGCAAATCTATGCATAAATAGTATGTACTGAGCAAGATCCCCCCTCCAATCCCCCAGCAGCACCCTCCAAGCCCTCCCCCACCCCCCGTCCGCCCAAGTCAATATGCATTTTAGCAAATGGAAGTCTGTTCTGTTGTTGTTGTTTTTGTTTTTTTGAGGGGTGGGGTTAAATGTAGTACTCCTGGTTCTTCTTCCCTGGACCCCACAGTCGCTCAAACAGGGTGTGCTGGTACGATCAGACACTGACCTACCTTGGCCTTTGAGTTCAGCTTGTCTTTCTTTGGAAGTTTTCGTTGGCTCTTTTTCTACCATCATCACTATCCTCTTGGTTAATCTGGGGTCAATTTTCCTCTGGCAGCCGCCTCCGGGAGGTTGGCTACAGTCCCATGGACATAAATAATATTTGCAACTGTAGTCACAAGAACATCAAGCTGTTTGTAGGTGGTCTTACAGCTTTTACATTTAACATTCTTGTCTATAATTTTCTTTCTGCTGCGGGGTACACTGGGCTCCACAAGTCTGGACAATGGGGTGTAGAGTAGGATCTTGATCCGAGGCACCAACAGGCTCAAAGCTTTGACTGTTCCCAGAATGCACAGCGCCGCCTCCTATATCACTACTTCCAGCACAGGAGCTCAGTTTGTCAGTTGGTGCTGCAGTAAGCAGGCACTTAACAGATGGGCTGCTCCAAGCAGCCCTGAGAAAAGCTTTTTATGAGGTAAAAAGTGAAGACTTCAAGGGCAGCAGCGGTGGTAAATGTCTTGTGACATTCACTGCTGCAGCTCCAGCTCTCCCCAGCGGCGCTGTACACTCCCGAGCCCTGGTTACCGGGTACCTACAGCGGAGGCTCCGGTTTACTTCATGTTAGACACACAAGGCTGGGGCTCTCCAGGATCGCGTGGCCGCGCTTCGGGAGGTGGTAAGTGGGTCCCGCTAGCAGGACCCGGTCCTTATCGCAATCCGGCACGGTCAGTGGTAGGCGGGCCGCGCGCGCTGGCGGTGGACACTGTGGATACAGGCGATCCCACTAAATCACCAGGGCATGGGCGCAGGTCAGGTTTTCTCTTAAAACCGATTTTAATTTCGCCCACAGTACCCGGTGGTTTTGCCAGCAAGGGGGATAAGGCTTAGACCTGAAGCCCCTCACCCAGCCCCAGGGCGCCATTTCCAGCAAGTGTTCCTGCCCTGGAGCTGCATCTCTGTCTTTTCCTCACTCCCTGTCAGTGTCTGCGGCGCCATTACTCCTCAGCTCACTGTTCCTGGGACTGCTTGGGCAAATCTTCCTATGTAAAGCCGCCTGGTTGTCAGCGCTGTGCCTTTACATGACACTTAAGTATTCTACCTGCCTTTTTAGTCAGTGTTAGTAAGAAAGAGTGCATTTAGTCAGGGGTTTATAGTACAATTACCCTGTGATATACATCCAGTTTCTTACTGTGTAGTGTTATATCTATTGACTATATAGCTGTGTAAGCTAGTCCAGTGCAGTATTATTGTCTGTAATAACCTCTGCATTGTACAAACTGTGACTATTTGTGTGTGAGTGGTGTCCATCTCGTGTCCTTCACTCAACTTGCTATCCCTATGTTCTATAACCTGAGGGGGCCTGGTGCGTCAGGTGTTATTTAATATAGGATTTTCACAAAGATATACTGTATTACGTATTTTTCTCTGTGATTTAGTCACCATCTCTGCTTTATCTCTGCTGGTGCTGACTACACTGCGCAGGGGTTTGGGTTTAGGGATATAGTGCTGCTAATAATTGTACTGTGTTACCTCATACTGCAAGTTATATCATGTCTGCTTCTGAGGGTAACGGTTCTGGGGTGGAACACAATGCCGGTGTTGCTGAAGCCACAGGCACATATGGGGAGAATATAGCAGCTGTGGGCTCTGGTTCTGGGTGCTCCTTGCCCCCCCGTGCGACTGTGGCAACGGAGGCACATACTGACCCTCCGTGGGCCGCTTTTTCCACGCTTCTGCATACGCTAGTTCATAAACTAACACCCCCTATGGGACCCCCAATGCCGGTACAGCCGTATGTGGTCCCTGCAGCTAACCCGCCATGGGCGGACGATTTATCTGCTCAATTAAAGAAGTTGAACCAGTCCCTGACTACTAAAAAGTCTGACCAAGAGGTCCTCTAAGCGAGCGCTCGTCTCCTCACAATCCACTGCTGTCACTGACGCCTCGTCTGATGAAGACAGCACATACACTGACCCCACAGGTTCTGACTCAAATACGGCTGATGGGGAGGGTAGTTCAAATGTAGATGTTCCTTTTGGAGGCTATTAAGTTAATTCTGCAGATTACGGATGATCCCGAGCCATCCGTTCCTCCTAAGAAACCAGATAGGTTCAAGCGTCAGAAGGTGATTAAACAAAGTTTTACCTCACTCTGACCACCTAGTGGATATACGATAGGAACCCTGGCAAAGCCCGGGTACGAAGTTTGTGCCTCAAAAGAAGATGCTGGCTCGCTATCCCCTCGCTCCAGTGCTGTCTAAGAATTGGGAAACGCCTCCTCCAGTAGACTCACATGTGGCTAGGATGGTGGTTTCCTCAGCTTTACCTGTCACTACCGTCACGTCTCTAAAAGAGCCTACGGATAAACGTGTCGAGGGTTGTCTAAAAGCGATTTACACCCTCACGGGTGCTGCACAAAGGCCCACTATTGCAGCTACATGGGCGGCACAGGCTATTGAAGCATAGGCCTTGGAGTTAGAAGCTGAAATCTCCTCTGACCATGCTAGACAATGCTTGTCATATATTGTCACAGCTTCTCGCTATATTAAAGAGGCGGCTTCTGATGCCGGTATCCTAGCAGGCAAGGCCTCTACTACGTCAGTCCAGGCTCGCAGGATATTGTGGTTGAGATCCTGGTCTGTGGATCTGGACTCTAGAAAACCCTGGAGGTACTCCCTTTCAAGGGGGATATTCTGTTTGGGGAGGACTTAAATAAGATAGTGGCTGACTTGGCTACTGCCAAAACTGCATGTCTGCCTAATACAGCTCCTTCTGTGTCGAAGGCCAAAGGCACGTCCTTTCGCCCCTTTCGTCCTTCAGGTAAAGCAAAAGGTCAGGCGTACCATAAGCAGGCCCGCACTTCCAAACCTGGTAAGCCGAAGCCCAAAAGAGCCTGGGCTGCCCGTCAGCCAGCAGCCAAGACCGATAAGCCTGCCGCATGATGGAGTGGGCCTCCCCCTGGGGGATCCCAGGGTGGGGGGCCAGCTTCTAGGGTATACCCAGGAATAGTTGAAGACCACTTCAGATGCCTGGGTATGGGAAGTCGTCACTCGAGGTTACGCCATAGCCTTCAAAAACCGCCCCCCCTCATCAATTTTGCCAGACAGACTTCCCGTCGGAAAAGAGGCAAAGACTCTGCATTCGGTGGTACAGACCCTCCTGGATACAGGAGTCGTAGTACAGGTGCCTCTTGCTCAGAGGGGCCGGGGGTACTATTCTCCGCTGTTTCTAGTCCCGAAACCGAATGGGTCCTCCCGGCCCATTCTCAACCTCAAGGCACTGAACAAGTTTGTGAAGGTTTCCAAGTTCCGTATGGAAACCCTTCGCTCTATAGTTCTGGCCTTGGAACCTGGGGACTACATGGTCTCCCTGGACATACAGGATGCTTACCTGCATATATAGCAGTGTCACATCATCAATACCTGAGGTTCGCTATTGGCAACCTCCATTACCAGTTTCGGGTGTTACCTTTTGGTTTAACAATGGCCCCGCGAGTCTTCACCAAAGTTATGGCGGTGATGACGGTGGTACTCCGCCGTCAAGGGGTCAGGATACTGCCGTATCTGGACGACTTGTTAATCCTGGCAAATTCCCCAGATCTTCTCCTGCGTCATCTGGATATGACGGTCCGGTTTCTACAAACCCACGGGTGGCTCATCAACTGGAAGAAATCCTCCCTGGTCCCTGCTCAGAGCATGGTGCATCTGGGAGCGCTGTTGAAAACTCAGAACCAGAGGTTGTTCTTGTCTCAGGAGAAAGTCCTGAAACTTCAGGACAGGATTCGTTGCTTCCTTTCTCGTCCGCAAGTGTTGATACATTCGGCAATGCAGGTGCTGGGCCTCATGGTATCAGCATTCGACATGGTGGAGTATGCTCAATTCCATTCTCGCCCCCTCCAGAAGCTGATTCTTGCCAAGTGGGACGGCCTGCCTCACCGGATCAGGTCTCAAATGATCTCTTTGACTCCGGAGGTCCGTCTGTCGCTGCTCTGGTGGCTCCAGGACCGACAATTGTGCAGAGGCCGTCCCTTCTGGATATCCAACTGGGTCCTGTTGACGACAGATGCCAGTCTAAGAGGTTGGGGCACGGTGCTGTAGCAGCACTCCATGCAGGGTCGGTGGACCAAGGAGGAATCTCTCCTCTCGATCAACATTCTGGAATTGCGGGCGGTCTTCAATGGGTTGAACCTAGCCCAGCATTTGATTCAGAACCGTCCTGTTCAAGTACAGTTGGACAACGCCACCACAGTGGCTTACATAAATCATCAAGGCGGCACTCGAAGCCGTTTGGCAATGAAGGAAGCCTCACGAATTCTACGTTGGGCAGAACGCCATCTACCGGCAATATCGGCAATATTCATTCCAGGAGTCCTGATTTGGGAAGCGGACTTTCTCAGTCGTCAGGACGTGCATGCCGGCGAGTGGGGCCTCCATCTAGAAGTGTTTCAACTCCTCGTGGAAAGGTGGGGTCTTCCAGATGTGGATCTGATGGCGTCTCGACACAATCACAAGGTTCCAGTCTTCGGAGCAAGGACAAGGGATCCTCAAGCAGCATTCGTGGATGCGCTGGCAGTGCAGTGGAGGTTTCGGCTGCCATACGTGTTCCCTCCGGTGTCACTCCTGCCCAGGGTAATTTGGAAGTTCAAGCAAGAAAAAGGAAATCTGCTTCTCATAGCTCCGGCGTGGCCCAGACGGCACTGGTTCTCAGACCTGCAAGGCCTATCGTCAGAGCGTCCACTTCTACTTCCACAACGCCCAGACCTCCTCGTTCAGGGCCCCTGTGTCTACCAGGACCTAGCCCAGCTGTCTTTGACGGCGTGGCTCTTGAAGCTTCCGTCTTAAGAGCTAAGGGTTTTTCTGAAGAGGTCATTAAAACTATGTTGCGGGCCCGGAAACCGGCCTCTGCTCGGATTTACCATCGGGTCTGGCATTCCTACTTTGGTGCGCATCTAACCATTATGACGCTTCCAAGTTTAGTACAGCCAAACATTTGGCTTTTCTACAGCAGGGCCTAGATTTAGGCCTGCATCTGGCCTCCCTCTGCCTTGTCGGTGTGGTTTTAGAGAAAAATTGCGACTTTACCTGATGTTCATACTTTCACTCAGGGTGTGTTGCGTATCCAACATCCCTATGTCCCGCCTGTGGCTCCTTGGGACTTGTCGGTGGTTTTGGAGGCGTTGCAAGAGCCTCCATTTGAACCTCTTGGTTCAGCTGACCTTAAGTGGCTTTCTCTTAAGGTGGTGTTCTTGCTGGCTATTGCCTCTGCTAGAAGAGTGTCGAATTTGAGTGCCTTGTCTTGTAGTTCCCCATATCTGATTTTTCACCGTGACCGGGCGGTTCTTAGGACTCGTCCCGGATATTTACCTAAGGTGGTTTCTTCGTTCCACCTTAATCAGGAGATTGTGGTTCCAGCTTTTGTCTCTCCTGATTTGTCTCCCAAAGAGCGGTCTTTGGATGTGGTACGGGCTCTCCATATCTATGTGAAGAGAACTGCTTCTATTCGAAAGTCTGATTCTCTCTTTGTTTTGTTTGGATTTCACAAACGTGGCTGGCCTGCTCACAAGCAGACCCTGGCCAGGTGGATTAGAATGGTGATTGCGCATGCTTATGTGAAGGCTGGTCTGTCAGCTCCTGTTCACATTACGGCCCATTCTACTCGGTCTGTTGGACCTTCTTGGGCGGCCCAACGTGGTGCGACCCTTGATCAATTGTACAAGGCGGCTACGTGGTCCTCCAGGAACACGTTCATAAGGTTCTATGCCTTAGATACTGCCGCTTCCCAGGATGCTTCCTTTGGACGCCGGGTTCTTGTGCCCGCTACAGTGCGTCCCCTCCCATAAGGAACTGCTTTAGGACATCCCCATTGTCCAGACTTGTGGAGCCCAGTGTACCCCGCAGCATAAAACGAGTTTTATGGTAAGAACTTACCCTTGTTAAAACTGTTTCTGCGAGGTACACTGGGCTCCACATGGTGCCCACCCTGACGCACTTAGCTTCTTTGGGTTGATATGGCATTAGCTGCTGACACTTCTCTTGTCGTGAGAGTGTGGTGTATGTGGCTACTAACCGTTATCGTCTCTTTTCCTGCTACAGCATTGGGCTGGTTAACTAAACTGAGCTCCTGTGCTGGGAGGCGGGGTGATATAGGAGGCGGCGCTGTGCATTCTGGAAACAGTCAAAGCTTTGAGCCTGTTGGTGCCTCGGATCAAGATCCTACTCTACACCCCATTGTACAGACTTGTGGAGCCCAGTGTACCTCGCAGAAAGAGTTTTAACAAGGGTAAGTTCTTACCATAAAACTCGTTTTCTGATCTCAGAATCTCAGACAACTCTCATTTGCTTTCTTTGGTCCTTGCTATGTGTGGTGCATACGATGATACCAAACAGCAGTGTGACTATTTTTCTCCATTTACATAGGCTGAATGACTGATTAGAAGATTGAAGATATGTGTGATAATAATTCAAGAAAGCAGTTAGTTTGAAATATTACTATAATCCAATTATTTATCTTTTCTAAAGGGTACCAACAAATCTGTGCAGAATTAGAAAAACTTTGGATAATAAGCAATCATTTATCTGTTTTCACAGTTTCTTTGCTTTATTATATAACATGGCATAGGCATGCAGGTGTACATGAGACAATGGCCCAGATTTATCAAGCCTTGGAGAGTGATAAATTACACGGTGATAAAGTACCAACCAATCATGTCCTAACTGTCATTTTTCAAACAGACCCTGTAACACGGCAGTTAGGAGCTGATTGGTTGGTACTTTATCACTGTGCAATTTATCACTCTCCAAGGCTTAATAAATCTGGGCCAATAGCTTTTAATTTCATCACATTTCAAGAAGAATGAAGCATTGTTTCAATGAGATTTAAGGGTACCAACAAATTTGCCCACGTCTGTATGCCTGGTATACTTATTTGGGATATTACTAGTCATATGAAACTTGGCGGCTAGAACTCTTTTTTTTTAAGGCGTTTCCAATTGGTTGGAGAATGACATTTAATTGCCACCTCAGTTGCGTAATTTGTGCTTCCCTACAACATAAAAGCTCACAGAGTGGGTGGCAATGAAACCATTTGAAGGGATATTGGTTTCTTCAGCCCAGTTATGCAATCAGAAACGATATCCAACCGTTGGACACATCATTTTATTGTGGTCAACCTTTCTTCAAAAAAAAAAGAAAAAAAGAAAGAACTATTTTTTGCCAACTGATATATATCATACACCCATATATTTTACTTTTTTAAAACTGCAATTTGTGGTCCATGTTTTCTTTTCCATTTTAGCACCAAAGAAAAATCCAAACCAGATCGCGCAGATATCTTTCCTCTGGTAAGGAATCCAGCCAAAACTGAAAATGCTGTTTAATGTGGATTTCAACAAGTTATGATTCAGAATTCCACTTTCCGGGGCAGTGCTGGATTAACAAGGTGACCAGGGCCCCAAGGCAAAAGTTTGTAAGGGCCTGTGTGCTCTTACGAAACAGCAGGAGAAATGCTGGAGCAGGAGAAGTTAACTGCAGCCCTAGGTCCAGTCACGTGGCCTCGGGAGAGAGAAGTGATTGGACAGAGGCTGCTGGGAGAAACAGATTGCTGGGAAGAAGAAGGGTTGAGCATGGTGTGTGCTAGAGATGGAGGAACGCAGAGCAAAGTGGGAACTGTGTTGGAGATAGCCAAGGGACGTGAGAGTATCGCTGTTAAGGAAGAGCAGACTGTTGCCGGGGAGTGTTGCCAAAGCACGGTGTTGAGATGCCGTGGCTGAAGGACCGGACACCGCCAGGCCTGTTGAGAGGCGTGGACACCGTGGCCATCTTGAAAGAGAGTGAGGAGCCGTTACAACCGGAGCAGCCAGCTTGAAACTCTGTTCCCTGGGTCTAAGTGAGTATAGTTGAAACTGACAGCCAGCCACAGGCCAGTGTGCCTTCAGCCTCTACCACCTGTGTTACAGAACAACAAGTGTTTAAGAAAGGCGCAGCCAGCAATGCCATTTTGTTCCAGTTAAGTCCAATAGAAAAGAGAGCTAAAACAAGGACTGAGTTCATTACAAGTTCAAGAGAAATATTTGTACTCAAGGGCTGAGTTTAAATGCAAGGATAAGAGAAATATTTGTGTTAAAGGACTGAGTTTTATGCAACTAAAAGTCCCTTATTGTGACATAAGTGCCGTTGTCAGGAGACCCTGGTATTCCTTCGCTAGTTACATCCTCTTTGAAATAAGGAACTGAGTAACATTGATATTTTCCATCCCAGGATTCCCTTAGTAACTGTGTGCCCATTCCCGATTGACACGTTGTGGCACAACAGACATCAACCAGAGCTCCAATGTAATTTGTCTGTGAAGATATTTGAGTTACAAAAGAGGTTAGAGAGCTCTTGCTGCACTGGCGCTAGATAGAGCTGCCTTAGATAGTGTTGCTCCCTGAAGTGAAACCATATATCAAGATACAGTACAAAACAAGGGTAAAGGTGGAAGATGCACAACCCTAGGTGCTTGAAAAAAATAGTGTATAAAAGATATGTGAACTACAATACGTTCCTTTTTCTGAGAAGATTCCTTTGATCGCAGTCTTCAATTTCTTTACTTTTTCATCTTCTGTTTGGCTCCAAATTGAAATGGCCTGATACGTGTAAGACACAAAAAGTACAAACAAATGTGTCATAAAGTTTTAAAATAATATTGCAGTCCAAATCAAAATCCTTTTCTTTCGTGACTATAGAAGTGACAAATCAGTGATATTCTGTGTGAGGAAAGCGTACCAGGACTCATACATTAAATGTTAAGGTGTGCAAAACAAGGTTTCTTTATATTTGAAACAACAGGAGTGCTCCTAAAACGTTATTGTTGGTTATATACGTTAATGAGGGCGTACCCCACTCACTCTGGTTGTGAGGTGAAGATGGCCCATGAGGGTATCTTTAGCTTCTAAGATGGAAAGTCAGAGAGCGTACCCCACTCACAATTGTGTGGACGATGCAATGCACATCAAGGTATCTTTGGCTCTGAATGTTTTAGCTGATCATCTCAGGGAAACACTATTCAGAGGGATACTCCAGCATACCGATGTCATGAGCATTTGGGAAAATAAAAAGTAACAGCAGTGTGTACAATTGTATACCCAAAGTCAGCATATGCTTTGAGATGGGTAGGAATAAAGGCGTACCCCCACTTACAATCCAGAATGTATAGTTGGATATATCAAGGTTTCTTTTGCAACTATTCATACAACATCAATCCTGCTTGGGTTAATCCTTTGTTAAATTGAAGGGTAAGCGTCAATTATACCCCTTTCACACCACACAAATAACCCGGTATCGACCCGGCATATTGCCGGGTCGACACGGGTCGGCGTGCGGTGTGAAAGGGGCATTGCCGAAATCGCGGGTCGCCTGACCCGGCAATTCAACCCGGGTATAAAGCAGTGTTATACCGGGTCAGTGGCTGCGTAAACGGGCTCCCGGGTCGATGCGACCCGGGACCCGTTGACTAGATAGGGAGAGGCGGCGCGGAGATGAACTCATCTCCCAGCTCCACCCCCACCACCGGCTCCGCCGCCCCGCTGCTATGGCAACCCGCCCGGCTTGTTGCTGGGTCTGGGAAGCCAGCAGTAGCTGCCAATGCCGGATCCCACCCGGGAAGGACCCGCTTCCAATTCCCGGGTGGGATCCGCATTGGCAGTGTGAAAGGGGTATAAAGTAGATTTCAGGCACATCAATGTATCTTTTATGTATTAATCAAATCTCAGCAAGCGCACCCCACTCACCATGTTGTAGAGGATTTCAAAGCATATCAAGGTATCTTAAACTTTAAATATCCATGTGATGGTTCCACAGCGCTTGCATTCAACCAGATTTTCATATACAAGTAGAAGGACAAAAGGGGGTGCTATAAAATCCATAAAGTTTTTATTTTACACAAGTCCCCAAACAGACAGAAGGGGCGACATCCAGTACAAAGATTAAAAAACATAACTTTTAAAAACAACAACTAAAAAAACAGAAACACCATCCAAAAAAAGCCTCAAAAGGTACTTCTTAATAAATTGCCAGAAAAAAACATGAAGTTACCTTTTTAGAGGTGAAGATATTCAAGATGGTGTGGGAGAAAGAAAGGTTTGGCTGTCCATACGCCTCCTGTCTAGGGGGAATTATGTGTATAAGTGGCACTTCTGGGGTCATTATGTGTATAAGGGGTGCTACAACTGGGGACATTATGTGTATAAGCGGCACTACTACTGAGGGCATTATGTGTATAAGCGGCACTACTACTATGGGCATTATGTGTATATGAGGCACTACTACTGGGGGCATTATGTGTATAAGCGGCTCTACTACCGGGGCATTATGTTTATAAGTGGCACTCCATTATGTTTATAAGTGGCACTCCTACTATGGCCATTATGTGTAAGTGGCCTACTAATAGGGGGCATTATGTTTATAAGTGGAACTACTACTTGGGGAATTATATGTATAAGTGCCACTACTTCTGGGGGCAATATGGGTATAAGCGGCACTACTACTGGGGACATTATGTGTATAATCAGCACTACTACTAGGGGGCATTATGTATATAAGTGTAAAGACAAACAGATAACATAAAAGTGCACTGATACCATTTCTCCCCAATAACAACGGATCATACATTTACTCATGTGTATAATCAGCACTACTACTTTCACTACTGTGAAACTTGTTTTTTACTGATGACAATAAAACTGTATTTATTGTACTGGGGTATTATGTGTATAAGCGTCACTACTAATGCAGGCATTATATATAAGCGGGACCACTGCTGGGGGTATTATGTATGAGCAGTGCCACTACTAGGGGCATTATGTATAAGCAGCGCTACTACTGGGGGCATTAAGTGTAAAACTGGCACTACTACTGCGGGCATTATGTATAAGGGGCATTACTACTATGGGCATTATGTGTATAAGCAGCACTACTAGTGGAGGCATCATGTGTATAAACGGCACTACTACTGAGGGCATTACAGATGGAGCTTCTGTTATCTTTGCTTGCCCAGTCGCAGGCGTGCACTCCCAGCGTGACTAGGCGATCCATCTGCCTAGTCACGCCGGGCATGCACAGTGAAACTCCCACTCAGAGCATCTCTGTCCGGGTGCACGGATGGAGACTCTCTCCATTCAAGTGAATGGGGTGCGTCTCTGTCCGGGCCCGTGCGCCCGTCCAGAACGAGGCGCTCAGAGTGACTAGGTGCGTCCAGGCAGGCGCGCCTATTCACAGAAGGAGCAAAGATAATGGAGGCTCCATATGTATGTGTATAAACACCACTACTACTGTGGGCATTATGTGTTTAAGAGACGCTACTTCTGTGTACATTATAAGCGGCTCTACTACCCCGGCATTATGTGTATAAATGGCACTCCTACTATGGTGTAGGATGTATAAGTGGGCTATTAATGGGGTCATTATGTGTATAAGTGGCACTACTGCTAGGGGAATTACAATATGTGTATAAGTGGCACTACTTCTGGGGGCATTATGTGTATAAGCGGCACTACTACTGTGGGACATTATGTGTATAAGCGGCACTATTACTGGGGCATTATTTGTATAATTATTATTTTATTATTATTATCCTTTATTTATATGGCGCCACAAGGGTTCTGCAGCGCCCAATTACAGAGTACATATGCACATAATCAAAACAGGAAAACAGTGACTTACAGTTGAAGACAATATAGGACAAGTACAGGGTAACTAAGCATATCTACACCAGTAAACAACATAGAGATAAGTTCCAGGTGGCCAAAAAACTGGGGGATCTGGGCAGCTGAGGATTATTAAAGTAAGAAAAGTATAAGCACATGAGGGAAGAGGGCCCTACTCGTGAGAGCTTACATTCTAAAGGGCATTCCTACTCTGGTGTAGGATGTATAAGTGGCCTATTAATTGGGGGCATTATGTGTATAAGTGGCACTACTAC
Source organism: Pseudophryne corroboree (assembly GCF_028390025.1). Classification (NCBI taxonomy): domain Eukaryota; kingdom Metazoa; phylum Chordata; class Amphibia; order Anura; family Myobatrachidae; genus Pseudophryne; species Pseudophryne corroboree. The sequence continues at coordinate 741,358,562 of NC_086449.1, forward strand.
TAGGGGAATTAGGTGTATAATTGGCACTACTTCTGGGGACATTATGTGTATAAGCGGCACTACTACTGGGGACATTATGTGTATAAGTGGCACTACTACTGTGGGGCATTATATAAGTGTATAAGATGAACAGATAACAGACATAGGGGGTCATTCCGAGTTGATCACTCGCTAGCAGTTTTTAGCAGCCGTGCAAACGCATTGTCTCCGCTCACCGGGGAGTGTATTTTTGCTTTGCAGACATGCGAACGCTTGTGCAGCAGAGCGTCTGCAAAACATTTTGTGCAGAACAAGACCAGCCCTGTAGTTACTCTTCGTGTGCGTTGATTTTAACGTTGGAGGGTTGGCTTTTGACGTCACACACCCGCCCAGCGTTTGCCCAGCCACGCCTGTGTTTTCCATGGCACGCCTGTGTTTTTCTAAGCACTCCCTGAAAACGGTCAGATGACACCCAGAAACGCCCCTTTCCTGTCAATCTTCGAATGAAAACGTCGCTAGAACCTGTGCAAAACCACAAAGGCCTTTGTACCCGTATGTCGCGCGTGCGCATTGCGGTCAATATGCATGCGCAGAAATGCAGATTTTTAGCCTGATCGCTTCGCTGCGTATAACGGCAGCTAGCGATCAACTCGGAATGACCCCCATAGACGCCAGATATTCGCAGTAACATAAGACAGTAAGCAGGCTGCTTCGGTTGAACAAAGTAGTGTCTGCAGATGTGTCCTTAGTGTTTCTATAAGTGTTACACACCTTACACACTTTATACCTATTTTATAACCTTATATGCATGAAAAAAATTGATGGTCAGATTAGGAATGCCAAATATTACATTTACTGTGTTGTTTTTCATTTTACAAATATATTGCACTGGAGACCATAACACAAAAAAATATAAATACATAGCTAGAAAGTGCCTAATGTGTTTATGAAAGATGCAGAAAAGCCTCTAATCTCATGCCGCTCTTCAGAATATATTTTCCTGACCATTTTGAATATATTTACTGACAGCTAGCATTTTGTTGACACATTGTTATGCATTTTCAGTGACCTCCAATTTATTTTATTTAAAATAAAATCTTAGTCAAATGTGGTAAATATAAATATGGGCCTGTTTCACAGATGTACGCTAATCCCGCATGAGGTGACTGAAGGCAGAAATGCCCATTGCCGGCATCGCAGATCTGAGTGCAGCATCTGGAGATGCAGCATCGGATCGGATGCAGTAGAGCATTTTCACATGCACAGATCTCACACAAACAGGTCACCGCTAGCAGCATTATTTTCCTAATAGAATATGGTATTTAGCACTAGAGATGTGCACCGGAAATTTTTCGGGTTTTGTGTTTTGGTTTTGGATTCGGTTCCGCGGCCGTGTTTTGGATTCAGACGTGTTTTGGCAAAACCTCCCTGAAAATTTTTTGTCGGATTCGGATGTGTTTTGGATTTGGGTGTTTTTTTTTTCAAAAACCCCTCAAAAACAGCTTAAATCATAGAATTTGGGGGTCATTTTGATCCCATAGTATTATTAACCGCAATAACCATAATTTCCACTAATTTCCAGTCTATTCTGAACACCTCACAATATTATTTTTAGTCCTAAAATTTGCACCGAGGTCGCTGGATGACTAAGCTAAGCGACCCAAGTGGCCGACACAAACACCTGGCCCATCTAGGAGTGGCACTGCAGTGTCAGACAGGATGGCACTTCAAAAAATTGGCCCCAAACATCACATGATGCAAAGATAAATTAAAGAAAAAAGAGGTGCAAGATGGAATTGTCCTTGGGCCCTCCCACCCACCCTTATGTTGTATAAACAGGACATGCACACTTTAACAAACCCATCATTTCAGCGACAGGGTTTGCCACACGACTGTGGCTGAAATGACTGGTTGGTTTGGGCCCCCACCAAAAAAGAAGCAATCAATCTCTCCTTGCACAAACTGGCTCTACAGTGGCAAGATGTCCACCTCCTCCTCATCATCCGATTCCTCACCCCTTTCACTGTGTACATTCCCCTCCTCACAGATTATTAATTCGTCCACACTGGAATCCACCATCTCAGGTCCCTGTGTACTTTCTGGAGGAAATTGCTGGTGAATGTCTCCACGGAGGAATTGATTATAATTCATTTTGATGAACATCATCTTCTCCACATTTTCTTGAAGTAACCTCGTATGCCAATTGCTGACAAGGTGACCGGCTGCACTAAACACTCTTTCGGAGTACAAACTGGAGGGGGGGCAACGTAGGTAAAATAAAGCCAGTTTGTGCACGGGCATCCAAATTGCCTCTTTTTCCTGCCAGTATACGTACGGACTGTCTGACGTGCCTACTTGGATGCGGTCACTCATATAATCCTCCACCATTCTTTCAATGGTGACAGAATCATATGCAGTGACAGTAGACGACATGTCAGTAATCGTTGGCAGGTCCTTCAGGCCGGACCAGATGTCAGCACTCGCTCCAGACTGCCCTGCATTACCGCCAGCGGGTGGGCTCGGAATTTTTAGCCTTTTCCTCGCAGCCCCAGTTGCGGGAGAATGTGAAGGAGGAGCTGTTGACGGGTCACGTTCCGCTTGAGTTGACAAGTGTCTCACCAGCAGGTCTTTGAACCTCTGCAGACTTGTGTCTGCTGGAAAGAGAGATACAACGTAGGTTTTAAATCTAGGATCGAGCACGGTGGCCAAAATTTAGTGCTCTGATTTCAACAGATTGACCACCCGTGAATCCTGGTTAAGCGAATTAAGGGCTCCATCCACAAGTCCCACATTCCTAGCGGAATCGCTCCATTTTAGCTCCTCCTTCAATCTCTCCAGCTTCTTCTGCAAAAGCCTGATGAGGGGAATGACCTGACTCAGGCTGGCAGTGTCTGAACTGACTTCACGTGTGGCAAGTTCAAAGGGTTGCAGAACATTGCACAACATTCAAATCATTCTCCACTGCGCTTGAGTCAGGTGCATTCCCCCTCCTTTGCCTATATCGTAGGTAGCTGTATAGGCTTGAATGGCCTTTTGCTCCTCCTCCATCCTCTGAAGCATATAGAGGGTTGAATTCCACCTCGTTACCACCTCTTGCTTCAGATTATGGCGGGGCAGGTTCAGGAGTGTTTGCTGGTGCTCCAGTCTTCGGCACCCCTGTCGTTTTTTAAAAAATTCTGCACCACCAAATTCAATGTATGTGCAAAACATGGGACGTGCTGGAATTTGCCCACATGTAATACACGCACAATATTGGTGGCATTGTCCGATGTCACAAATCCCCAGGAAAGTCCAATTGGGGTAAGCCATTCTGTGATGATGTTCCTCAGTTTCCGTAAGAGGTTGTCAGCTGTGTGCCTCTTATGGAAAGCGGTGATACAAAGCGTAGCCTGCCTAGGAACAAGTTGGCGTTTGTGAGATGCTGCTACTGGTGCCACCGCTGCTGTTCTTGCTGCGGGAGGCAATACATCTACCCAGTGGGCTGTCACAGTCATATAGTCCTGAGTCTGCCCTGCTCCACTTGTCCACATGTCCGTGGTTAAGTGGACATTGGGTACAACTGCATTTTTTAGGACACTGGTGACTCTTTTTCTGACGTCTGTGTACATTCTCGGTATCGCCTGCCTAGAGAAATGGAACCTAGATGGTATTTGGTACCAGGGACACAGTACCTCAAGCAATTCTCTAGTTCCCTGTGAATTAACGGTGGATACCGGACACATGTTTAACACCACCGAAGCTGCCAAGACCTGAGTTATCCACTTTGCAGCAGGATGACTGCTGTGATATTTCATCTTCCTCGCAAAGGACTGTTGGACAGTCAATTGCTTACTGGAAGTAGTACAAGTGGTCTTCCGACTTCCCCTCTGGGATGACGATCGACTCCCAGCAGCAACAACAGCAGCGCCAGCAGCAGTAGGCATTACACTCAAGGACGCATCGTAGGAATCACAGGCAGGAGCGGACTCGTCAGACTTGCCAGTGACATGGCCTGCAGGACTATTGGCTTTCCTGTCTAAGGAGGAAATTGACACTGAGGGAGTTGGTGGTGTGGTTTGCAGGAGCTTGGTTACAAGAGGAAGGGATTTAGTTGGCAGTGGGCTGCTTCCGCTGGCACCCAAAGTTTTTGAACTTGTCAATGACTTCTGATGAATGCGCTCCAGGTGACGTATAAGGGAGGATGTTCCTAGGTGGTTAACGTCCTTACCCCTATTATTATTATTAATATTATTATATTATTATTATTAATATTATTATTATTAATATTATTATTAGTCCAATTGTGTCGGTTGCGATGCCTGACCTTCCCAACACTGGACGGGAAGAGGTGGCACCTTCCACCATTTGCACGCCCCCTGCAAGTGCTGTAAGGAGCACCCGCAGTCTAGTTCCTGATAGTCAAATTGAAGATGTCACTGTTGAAGTACACCAGGATGAGGATATGGGTGTTGCTGGCGCTGAGGAGGAAATTGACAAGGAGGATTCTGATGGTGAGGTGGTTTGTTTAAGTCAGGCACCCGGGGAGACACCTGTTGTCCGCGGGACGAATATGGCCATTGACATGCCTGGTCAATTTACAAAAAAAATTACCTCTTCGGTGTGGAATTATTTTAACAGAAATGCGGACAACAGGTGTCAAGCCGTGTGTTGCCTTTGTCAAGCTGTAATAACGGTGCGTCTCTCCCTCCCCTCACCGCCGCTGGAAGCCCTAGCATCGCTGCCAGCAACGCTGCTGTGTCCGCCCGGTCTCCGGCGTTAGCCAATCAGAGCTTGCGGACCGGCTCCTGATTGGCTGCCGTTCCGCGAGCTCTGATTGGCTAGCGAACCGGCGCCAGACAGCCGCCGGAGACCTGGAGCGGTGAGGGGAAGGAGAGGCGCTGCGCTCTCCTCCCCTCACATAGACACAACAAGCGGCCGGTGAATGACCGGGGGGGAGGGCCGCCGGCGGCACAGTGGGGCATGTAACTGGCACTGAGTGGGGCCTGGCACTATGGGGCATATAACTGGCACTGTGGGGCATGTATCTGGCACTGTGGGGCATGTAACTGGCACTGTGGGGCAATGTAACTGGCACTGTGGGGCATGTAACTGGCACTGTGGGGCAATGTAACTGGCACTGTGGGGCAATGTATCTGGCACTGTGGGGCATATAACTGGCACTGTGGGGCATGGATCTGGCACTGTGGGGCATGTAACTGGCACTGAGTGGGGCCTGGCACTGTGGGGCATATAACTGGCACTGTGGGGCATGTATCTGGCACTGTGGGGCATGTAACTGGCACTGTGGGGCAATGTAACTGGCACTGTGGGGCATGTAACTAGCACTGTGGGGCAATGTAACTGGCACTGTGGGGCAATGTATCTGGCACTGTGGGGCAATGTATCTGGCACTGTGGGGCCTGGCACTGTGGGGCAATGTAACTGGCACTGTGGGGCAATGTAACTGGCACTGTGGGGCAATGTAACTGGCACTGTGGGGCAATGTATCTGGCACTGTGGGGCAATGTATCTGGCACTGTGGGGCAATGTAACTGGCACTGTGGGGCAATGTAACTGGCACTGAGTGGGGCCTGGCACTGTGGGGCATATAACTGGCACTGTGAGGCATGTATCTGGCACTGTGGGGCATGTAACTGGCACCAAATGGGGCATGTAACTGGCACTGTGTGGGGCCTGGCACTGTGGGGCATATAACTGGCACTGTGGGGCATGTATCTGGCACTGTGGGGCATGTAACTGGCACTGTGGGGCATGTATCTGGCACTGAGTGGGGCAATGTATCTGGCACTGTGGGGCAATGTATCTGGCACTGTGGGCAATGTAACTGGCACTGTGGGGCAATGTATCTGGCACTGTGGGGCAATGTATCTGGCACTGTGGGGCAATGTATCTGGCACTGTGGGGCAATGTAACTGGCACTGTGGGGCAATGTAACTGGCACTGTGGGGCAATGTAACGCACTGTGGGCAATGTATCTGGCACTGTGGGGCAATGTATCTGGCACTGTGGGGCATGTATCCGGCACTGTGGGGCAATGTAACTGGCACTGTGGGGCAATGTAACTGGCACAGTGGGGCATGTAACTGGCACTGAGTGGGGCCTGGCACTGTGAGGCATATAACTGGCACTGTGGGGCATGTATCTGGCACTGAGTGGGGCAATGTATCTGGCACTGTGGGGCAATGTATCTGGCACTGTGGGGCAATGTATCTGGTACTGTGGGGCAATGTATCTGGCACTGTGGGGCATGTATCCTCTACTGTGGGGCAATGTAACTGGCACTGTGTGGAAATGTATCTGGCACTGTGTGGGGCAACGTATCTGGCACTGTGGGGCAATGTATCTGGCACTGTGGGGCAATGTATCTGGTACTGTGGGGCAATGTATCTGGCACTGTGGGGCATGTATCCTCTACTGTGGGGCAATGTAACTGGCACTGTGTGGCAATGTATCTGGCACTGTGGGGCAATGTATCTGGCACTGTGGGGCAATGTATCTGGCACTGTGGGGCATGTATCTGGCACTGTGGGGCATGTATCTGGCACTGTGGGGCAATGTAACTGGCACTGTGGGGCAATGTAACTGGCACTGTGGGGCAATGCATCTGGCACTGTGGGGCAATGTATCTGGCACTGTGGAGCAATGTAACTGGCACTGTGGGGCAATGCAACTGGCACTGTGGGGCAATGTAACGCACTGTGGGGCAATGTATCTGGCACTGTGGGGCAATGTATCTGGCACTGTGGGGCATGTATCCGGCACTGTGGGGCAATGTAACTGGCACTGTGGGGCAATGTAACTGGCACAGTGGGGCATGTAACTGGCACTGAGTGGGGCCTGGCACTGTGGGGCATATAACTGGCACTGTGGGGCATGTATCTGGCACTGTGGGGCATGTAACTGGCACTGTGGGGCATGTATCTGGCACTGAGTGGGGCAATGTATCTGGCACTGTGGGGCAATGTATCTGGTACTGTGGGCAATGTATCTGGCACTGTGGGGCATGTATCCTCTACTGTGGGGCAATGTAACTGGCACTGTGTGGCAATGTTTCTGGCACTGTGGGGCAATTTATCTGGCACTGTGGGGCATTGTATCTGGCACTGTGGGGCAATGTAACTGGCACTGTGGGGCAATGTAACTGGCACTGTGGGGCAATGTATCTGGCACTGTGGGGCAATGTATCTGGCATTGTGGGGCATGTATCCGGCACTGTGGGGCAATGTAACTGGCACTGTGGGGCATTGTATCTGGCACTGTGGGGCAATGTAACTGGCACTGTGGCACAGTGGGACAGTGGGGCATGTAACTGGCACTGTGGGGCATGTAACTAGCACTGAGTGGGGCCTGGCACTGTGGGGCATATAACTGGCACTGTGGGGCATGTATCTGGCACTGTGGGGCATGTAACTGGCACTGTGGGGCATGTATCTGGCACCAAATGGGGCATGTAACTGGCACTGAGTGGGGCCTGGCACTGTGGGGCATATAACTGGCACTGTGGGGCATGTATCTGGCACTGTGGGGCATTGTATCTGGCACTGTGGGGCAATGTAACTGGCACTGTGGGCCATTTTCAGTGGCCGCACCCCTTCTAGAGCGTGGGCACACCCCTTCTGGTGTGTGGCCACACCCATTTTTCGGCGCGCGAACCCTGGGCTCTGGAAACCCTAGCTACGCCTCTGCTTGCCGGCCTTGCGCCTTTTGACTACTGGTGTTGTTGTAAAATAACTTTGTACTTGGCAATTGGACAATACTTTCCATAGCTGTGCTGCAGATCCAAACAGGGAAGGGAGAGACTGTAGTGTTGAGTCTTATGGCCAATATGATGTTTAATTAACAGTATCAAATCAGCATAGACTTGGATACAAACAGTTTTAAATAGATCGCATGGACTCTTTGCTGCAGAGCAGCTGTATCCACACAGGTTTCTTATTTGTAGCAGTTTTGACCTCTCTACAGGGGGGAATTAGAGTTAGGCTGCAGGGGGAGGGTTAAGGTTAGGCTGCGGGGGAGGGTTAGGGTTAGGTTGCAGGGGGGTGGTTAGGGTTAGGTTGCAGGGGAGGGTTAGGATTAGGTTGCAGGGGAGGGCTAGGGTTAGGTTGAAGGAAATGGTTAGGGTTCGGTTGCAGGAGAAGGGTTAGGTTGCAGGGAGGGTTAGGGTTAGGTTACAGGATATGGTTAGGGTTAGGCTGCAGGAGGAGGGTTAGGGTTAGTCTAAAAATAGGGTTAGGTTTATTTATTTATATATATATCCGGTTCCTGCTTTACATTGACCACTATTGTTATTGCTGACCCTGATCATAGAACTGACTGGCTATTACCTTGAGAAAGGACCGAAACGTTGGTGAGCCCTTTCCATTTTTTTGATGTGAACTGTGTATGATACCCCGCGTTGGAACCGTTTTTTTTCTCAATAAACCACTTATGGTGTTTAAATTGATAAAATAAGTCTGGAGAGTGCTATCCTTTTTTTCCACATTGTGGGGAAATACTGCACTATATATATATATATATATATATATATATATATATATATATATAATAAATTGGGGCCAACTGGCAACAAAATCACTGTCAACTTAATACCTGGATGGGGGCCAAGTGCCAACTCATCATCATCATCATCATCATCATCATCAATGTGCTCTTGTGCTTTCCAGGGAGTCCCTGCTCCTGATCACATGATACTGTGGCTCCCAGTCCATTACTGGTTGAGATTCCAGTGCTGCTTAGAGATGAGCGCCTGAAATTTTTCGGGTTTTGTGTTTTGGTTTTGGGTTCGGTTCCGCGGCCGTGTTTTGGGTTCGAACGCGTTTTGGCAAAACCTCACCGAATTTTTTTTGTCGGATTCGGGTGTGTTTTGGATTCGGGTGTTTTTTTCCAAAAACACTAAAAAACAGCTTAAATCATAGAATTTGGGGGTCATTTTGATCCCAAAGTATTATTAACCTCAAAAACCATAATTTACACTCATTTTCAGTCTATTCTGAATACCTCACACCTCACAATATTATTTTTAGTCCTAAAATTTGCACCGAGGTCGCTGTGTGAGTAAGATAAGCGACCCTAGTGGCCGACACAAACACCGGGCCCATCTAGGAGTGGCACTGCAGTGTCACGCAGGATGTCCCTTCCAAAAAACCCTCCCCAAACAGCACATGACGCAAAGAAAAAAAGAGGCGCAATGAGGTAGCTGTGTGAGTAAGATTAGCGACCCTAGTGGCCGACACAAACACCGGGCCCATCTAGGAGTGGCACTGCAGTGTCACGCAGGATGGCCCTTCCAAAAAACCCTCCCCAAACAGCACATGACGCAAAGAAAAAAAGAGGCGCAATGAGGTAGCTGTGTGAGTAAGATTAGCGACCCTAGTGGCCGACACAAACACCGGGCCCATCTAGGAGTGGCACTGCAGTGTCACGCAGGATGTCCCTTCCAAAAAACCCTCCCCAAACAGCACATGACGCAAAGAAAAAAAGAGGCGCAATGAGGTAGCTGTGTGAGTAAGATTAGCGACCCTAGTGGCCGACACAAACACCGGGCCCATCTAGGAGTGGCACTGCAGTGTCACGCAGGATGGCCCTTCCAAAAAACCCTCCCCAAACAGCACATGACGCAAAGAAAAAAAGAGGCGCAATGAGGTAGCTGTGTGAGTAAGATTAGCGACCCTAGTGGCCGACACAAACACCGGGCCCATCTAGGAGTGGCACTGCAGTGTCACGCAGGATGGCCCTTCCAAAAAACCCTCCCCAAACAGCACATGACGCAAAGAAAAAAAGAGGCGCAATGAGGTAGCTGACTGTGTGAGTAAGATTAGCGACCCTAGTGGCCGACACAAACACCGGGCCCATCTAGGAGTGGCACTGCAGTGTCACGCAGGATGTCCCTTCCAAAAAACCCTCCCCAAACAGCACATGACGCAAAGAAAAAAAGAGGCGCAATGAGGTAGCTGTGTGAGTAAGATTAGCGACCCTAGTGGCCTAGTGGATACTAGTATACAATTATGGACGGGCTGCCGAGTGCCGACACAGAGGTAGCCACAGCCGTGAACTACCGCACTGTACTGTGTCTGCTGCTAATATATAGACTGGTTGATAAAGAGATAGTATACTCGTAACTAGTATGTATGTATAAAGAAAGAAAAAAAAACCACGGTTAGGTGGTATATACAATTATGGACGGGCTGCCGAGTGCCGACACAGAGGTAGCCACAGCCGTGAACTACCGCACTGTACTGTGTCTGCTGCTAATATATAGACTGGTTGATAAAGAGATAGTATACTCGTAACTAGTATGTATGTATAAAGAAAGAAAAAAAAACCACGGTTAGGTGGTATATACAATTATGGACGGGCTGCCGAGTGCCGACACAGAGGTAGCCACAGCCGTGAACTACCGCACTGTACTGTGTCTGCTGCTAATATAGACTGGTTGATAAAGAGATAGTATACTCGTAACTAGTATGTATGTATAAAGAAAGAAAAAAAAAACACGGTTAGGTGGTATATACAATTATGGACGGGCTGCCGAGTGCCGACACAGAGGTAGCCACAGCCGTGAACTACCGCACTGTACTGTGTCTGCTGCTAATATATAGACTGGTTGATAAAGAGATAGTATACTCGTAACTAGTATGTATGTATAAAGAAAGAAAAAAAAACCACGGTTAGGTGGTATATACAATTATGGACGGGCTGCCGAGTGCCGACACAGAGGTAGCCACAGCCGTGAACTACCGCACTGTACTGTGTCTGCTGCTAATATATAGACTGGTTGATAAAGAGATAGTATACTCGTAACTAGTATGTATGTATAAAGAAAGAAAAAAAAACCACGGTTAGGTGGTATATACAATTATGGACGGGCTGCCGAGTGCCGACACAGAGGTAGCCACAGCCGTGAACTACCGCACTGTACTGTGTCTGCTGCTAATATAGACTGGTTGATAAAGAGATAGTATACTCGTAACTAGTATGTATGTATAAAGAAAGAAAAAAAAACCACGGTTAGGTGGTATATACAATTATGGACGGGCTGCCGAGTGCCGACACAGAGGTAGCCACAGCCGTGAACTACCGCACTGTACTGTGTCTGCTGCTAATATATAGACTGGTTGATAAAGAGATAGTATACTCGTAACTAGTATGTATGTATAAAGAAAGAAAAAAAAACCACGGTTAGGTGGTATATACAATTATGGACGGGCTGCCGAGTGCCGACACAGAGGTAGCCACAGCCGTGAACTACCGCACTGTACTGTGTCTGCTGCTAATATATAGACTGGTTGATAAAGAGATAGTATACTCGTAACTAGTATGTATGTATAAAGAAAGAAAAAAAAACCACGGTTAGGTGGTATATACAATTATGGACGGGCTGCCGAGTGCCGACACAGAGGTAGCCACAGCCGTGAACTACCGCACTGTACTGTGTCTGCTGCTAATATATAGACTGGTTGATAAAGAGATAGTATACTCGTAACTAGTATGTATGTATAAAGAAAGAAAAAAAAACCACGGTTAGGTGGTATATACAATTATGGACGGGCTGCCGAGTGCCGACACAGAGGTAGCCACAGCCGTGAACTACCGCACTGTACTGTGTCTGCTGCTAATATATAGACTGGTTGATAAAGAGATAGTATACTCGTAACTAGTATGTATGTATAAAGAAAGAAAAAAAAACCACGGTTAGGTGGTATATACAATTATGGACGGGCTGCCGAGTGCCGACACAGAGGTAGCCACAGCCGTGAACTACCGCACTGTACTGTGTCTGCTGCTAATATAGACTGGTTGATAAAGAGATAGTATACTACTAATATTATATACTGGTGGTCAGGTCACTGGTCACTAGTCACACTGGCAGTGGCACTCCTGCAGCAAAAGTGTGCACTGTTTAATTTTAATATAATATGTACTCCTGGCTCCTGCTATAACCTATAACTGGCACTGCAGTAGTGCTCCCCAGTCTCCCCCACAATTATAAGCTGTGTGAGCTGAGCAGTCAGACAGATATATAATATATATAGATGATGCAGCACACTGGCCTGAGCCTGAGCAGTGCACACAGATATGGTATGTGACTGACTGAGTCACTGTGTGTATCGCTTTTTTCAGGCAGAGAACGGATATATTAAATAAACTGCACTGTGTGTCTGGTGGTCACTCACTATATAATATATTATGTACTCCTGGCTCCTGCTATAACCTATAACTGGCACTGCAGTAGTGCTCCCCAGTCTCCCCCACAATTATAAGCTGTGTGAGCTGAGCAGTCAGACAGATATATATAATATTATATATAGATAATAGATGATGCAGCACACTGGCCTGAGCCTGAGCAGTGCACACAGATATGGTATGTGACTGAGTCACTGTGTGCTGTGTATCGCTTTTTTCAGGCAGAGAACGGATTATAAATAAAAGTGGTGGTCACTGGTCACTATCAGCAAAACTCTGCACTGTACACTACTGAGTACTCCTAATGCTCCCCAAAATTAGTAAATCAAGTGTCTCTCTAATCTATTCTAATTCTAAACGGAGAGGACGCCAGCCACGTCCTCTCCCTATCAATCTCAATGCACGTGTGAAAATGGCGGCGACGCGCGGCTCCTTATATAGAATCCGAGTCTCGCGATAGAATCCGAGCCTCGCGAGAATCCGACAGCGTCATGATGACGTTTGGGCGCGCTCGGGTTAACCGAGCAAGGCGGGAAGATCCGAGTCGCTCGGACCCGTGAAAAAAAACATGAAGTTCTGGCGGGTTCGGATTCAGAGAAACCGAACCCGCTCATCTCTAGTGCTGCTGTGACCTCATCTCTGCATGGTATGCTATTATTCTGTCAGTGGCTAGGAGCTGTTGCCTAAGGTGATTAGATACAGTGCATTCTATTACACCACCCAGATATCATCCATAAATCAGGCCTTCGCATGCTATTAGGAAGAGGCAGTAAACTGACTTCCTATCAAACTGGTGGAGACCTCCTGCTTTACTAAGTCCTCTGTGCCGGAGGTGCTATCAGTATACGGTAGTCACTGCTTCCCTGAGCATGCTGTGGGGAGTAATCTGCCATAGTGAAGGGCATCTATGATCTATGGACATGATATATCTAGCCTGCTAAATCAAGGTAATGGGGCATATTCAACTGTGTGCGGATATTTTAAAAACCCCGCAGCGTGGGTTCTTTCCCACAGCCGCATGGTTTTTCCTATTCAACTGAAGGGGAGAGAACGAGTGACTGTGATTTCTATGGAAATCATTGCGTCTTTTTTTCTCGCACCCCCAGACCAAGTCTGATTTTGTCACTGGCCTAGACTGAGGATGTTGTGGACTCGGGGATTCTTCCGATGGTCGGGAAGAGGAACCACAACTGAGCTGGAACTGGGGTGGCCTAATATAGGATTTCCTCATACAGGACGCTGACAGTAAGGTTTGATGAAATATTGAAGAACTTTATTGTAGGAAAAGAACAACTTAAAGTCATATATCATAAAGGAACTTATGAGGGAATGTCCAGACCCATTGAAGGGTTTAGTGGGCAATATTAGAAATGCTGATGACTGTAGGAACTGTGGGTGATGTCTAAAAGTCACTGATACCTTGTAGAACTTATGAGCGGTGGTTAAGACACTGGTAATTTGTAGAATTAAAGTGCAGAGGTTTAGGACGCTGATGATTTGCAGAGTTTAAGTGCAGTGGTTTAAGACGCTGTTAGTTTGTAGAACTTGTGAACGGTGACCGAGACGCTGATGATGTGAAGAACTGAAGTGCAGGGGTTTAAGACGCTGTTAATTTGTAGAACTTGAGAACGGTTACTGAGACGCTGATGATGTGAAGAACTGAAGTGCAGGGGTTTAAGACGCTGTTAATTTGTATAACTTGAGAACGGTGACTGAGACGCTGATGATGTGAAGAACTGAAGTGCAGGGGTTTAAGACGCTGTTAATTTGTAGAACTTGAGAACGGTGGCTGAGACGCTGATGATGTCAAGAACTGAAGTGCAGGGGTTTTAGACGCTGTTAGTTTGTAGAACTTGAGAACGGTGGCTGAGACGCTGATTCCTAGGAGCACCGATGACTGGGTCGCAGAGAGATACACCGACCGCTGTGTATACTGGAACCGGTGCAGGAAGCTGGCACCTGGAAATACGGTAGTATCACTGGAATTCTATGGCAGTGCCACTGGAATTATATGGCCATACCACTGGACTGGACATATATACGGCAGTGCCACTGGACTTATACAGCACTACCACTGCACTGGATTTATACGGCAGTACCACTGGAATTATATGGCAGTACCACTGGGCATATTTTTTCAGTATCACGTGAATTATATGGCAGTACCACTGGACTTATACAGCAGTACCACTGGATTGGACTTATACGGCAGTACCACTGGACTGGATTTATACGGCAGCACCACTGGACATATACGGCAGTATCACTGGAATTATATGGCAGTACCACTGGAATTATATGGCAGTGCCACTGGATTTATATGGCAGTACCACTGGACATATATGGTAGTGTCACTGGAATTATATGGCAGTACCACTGGAATTATATGGCAGTACCACTGGATTTATACGGCAGTACCATTGGATGTATACGGCAGTACCACTGGACATATATGGCAGTATCACTAGAATTATATGGCAGTGCCACTGGATTTATACGGCAGTACCACTGGACTGGATTTATATGGCAGTACCACTGGATGTATACGGCAGTACCACTGTACATATACGGCACTATCACTGGAATTATATGGCAGTACCACTAGAATTATATGGCAGTACCACTGGATTTATACGGCAGTGTCACTGGAAATTTACGGCAGTATCACTGGAATTATATGGCAGTATCACTGGAATTATACGGCAGTATCACTGGATTTATATGGCAGTACCACTTGACTTATATGGCAGTATCACTGGAATTATATGGCAGTACCACTGGATTTATATGGCAGTACCACTGGATTTATATTGCAGTACCACTAGACTTATATGGCAGTACCACTGGACATATACTGCAGTATCACTGGAATTATATGGCAGTACCACTGGATTTATATGGCAGTTCCACTGGACTGGACTTATACGGAGGTACCACTGCACTTATACGACAGTATCAGTAGACTCGATTTATATGGCAGTACCACTGGATTTATAGTGCAGTACCACTAAACTTATATGGCAGTACCACTGGACATATATGGCAGTATCACTGGAATTATATGGCAGTACCACTGGACATATATGGTAGTGTCACTGGAATTATATGGCAGTACCACTGGAATTATGTGGCAGTACCATTGGATTTATTCGGCAGTACCATTGGATTTATACGGCAGTACCACTGGACATATGGCAGTATCACTAGAATTATATAGCAGTACCACTGGATTTATACGGCAGTACCACTGGACTGGATTTATATGGCAGTACCACTAGATGTATACAGCAGTACCACTGTACATATACGGCACTATCACTGGAATTATATGGTAGTACCACTAGAATTATACGGCAGTACCACTGGATTTATACGGCAGTACCACTGGACATATACGGCAGTATCACTGGAATTATATGGCAGTATCACTGGAATTATACGGCAGTATCACTGGATTTATATGGCAGTACCACTTGACTTATACGGCAGTATCACTGGAATTATATGGCAGTACCATTGGATTTATATGGCAGTACCACTGGATTTATATGGCAGTACCACTGGATTTATATTGCAGTACCACTAGACTTATATGGCAGTACCACTGGACATATATGGCAGTATCACTGGAATTATATGGCAGTACCACTGGATTTATATGGCAGTTCCACTGGACTGGACTTATACGGAGGTACCACTGCACTTATACGGCAGTATCAGTAGACTCGATTTATACGGCAGTACCACTGTACATATACGGCACTATCACTGGAATTATATGGCAGTACCACTAGAATTATACGGCAGTACCACTGGATTTATACGGCAGTACCACTGGACATATACGGCAGTATCACTGGAATTATATGGCAGTATCACTGGAATTATACGGCAGTATCACTGGATTTATATGGCAGTACCACTTGATTTATACGGCAGTATCACTGGAATTATATGGCAGTACCACTGGATTTATATGGCAGTACCACTGGATTTATATGGCAGTACCACTGGATTTATATTGCAGTACCACTAGACTTATATGGCAGTACCACTGGACATATACGGCAGTATCACTGGAATTATATGGCAGTACCACTGGATTTATATGGCAGTTCCACTGGACTGGACTTATACGGAGGTACCACTGCACTTATACGGCAGTATCAGTAGACTCGATTTATATGGCAGTACCACTGGATTGATATTGCAGTACGACTAAACTTATATGGCAGTACGACTGGACATATATGGCAGTATCACTGGAATTATATGGCAGTACCACTGGACTTATATGGCAGTTCCACTGGACTGGTCTTATACGGCAGTACCACTGGACATATACAGCAGTATCACTGGAATTATATGGCAGTACCACTGGACATATACGGCAGTACCACTGGAATTATATGGCTGTATCATTGGATTTATATGGCAGTACCACTGGATATATATGGCAGTACCACTGGACTGGATTTATACGGCAGTACCACTGGATTTATACAGCAGTACCACTGGACATATATGGCAGTATCACTTGAATTATATGGCAGTACCACTGGAGTTATACGTCAGTACCACTAGACTGGATTTGTATGGCAGTACCACTGGACTTATATAGCAGTACCACTAGACATATACGGCAGTATCAATGGAATTTTATTGAAGTACCACTGGACATATACGGCAGTACCACTGGACATATACAGCAGTACCACTGGAGTTATATGGCAGTATCACTGGATTTATATGGCAGTACCACTGGATATATACGTCAGTAACACTGAACTGGATTTATATGGCAGAATCACTGGACTTCTACGGCAGTACCACTTGATTTATACGGCAGTACCACTGAACTGGATTTATACGGCAGTACCACTGGATTTATACGGCAGTACCACTGGACATATACAGCAGTATTACTGGAATTATATGGCAGTGCCACTGGACTTTTATGGCAGTATCACTGGACATATAAGTCAGTACCACTGGAGTTATATGGCAGTATCACTGGATTTATATGGCAGTACCACTGGATATATACGGCAGTACCACTGGACTGAATTTATACGGCAGTATCACTGTACTTATACGGCAGTACAACTGGACTTACACGGCAGTACCACTGGACTTACACGGCAGTACCATTTGAATGAATTTATACGGCAGTACCACTGGATGTATACGGCAGTACCACTGGATTTATACAGCAGTACCACTGAAATTATACGGCAGTACTGCTTGACTTATACGGCAGTACCACTGGACATATACATCAGTACCACTGGACTTATATGGCAGTGTCACTGGACATATACAGCAGTACCACTGGAATTATATGGCAGTATCACTGGATTTATACGGAAGTACTACTGGATATATACGGCAGTACCACTGGACTGGATTTTTCCAGCAGAATAACTGGACTTATACGGCAGTACCACTGGACTTATACGGCAGTACCACTGGACTTTATTTATACGGCAGTACCACTGAATTTATACGGCAGTACCACTAGACATATACGGCAGTATCACTGGAATTATATCTCAGTCTAAGTCACTGGATATATGTCACTGGACTTATACGGCAGTACCACTGGACTTATACGGCACTACCACTGGACATATACGGCAGTATCACTGGAATAATATGGCAGTATTACTGGATTTATACGGCAGTACCACTGGACATATATGGCAGTATCACTGGAATTATATGGCAGTACCACTGGATTTATACGACATTACAACTGGAATTATATGGCAGTTTCACAGGATTTATACGGCAATATTAATTGGATATATACAGCAGTACCACTGGACTGGATTTATACGGCAGAATCACTGGACTTATATGGCAGCACCACTGCGCTGGATTTATCCGGCAGTACCACTGGATTTATCCGGCAGTACCACTGGACATATACAGCAGTATCACTGGAATTATATGGCAGTACCACTGGACTTATACGACAGTACCAGTGGACTGTACTTATATGACATTATCACTGGACTTATATGGCAGTATCACTGGAGTTATATGGCAGTATCACTGGAATTATATGGCAGTACCACTGGACTTATACGGCAGTATCACTGGACTGTATTTATACGGCAGTGCCACTTGATTTATACGGCAGTACCACTGTACATATATACGGTAATATCACTGGAATTATATGGCAGTACCACTGGACTTATACGGCAGTAGAACTGGACTGGAATTATACAGCAGTACCACTGGACTGGTTTTATACGTCAGTACCACTAGACATATACGGCAGTATCATTGGAATTATATGGCAGTAACACTAAAATTATACAGTACCACTGCATTTATTCGGCAGTACCACTGGACATAAACGGCATTTTCACTGGAAGTATATGGCAGTACCACAGGAAATATACGACAGTACCACTGGTTTTATACGCAGTACCACTGGACATATACGGCAGTATCACTGGAATTATATGACAGTACCACTGTACAAATATGGCAGTATCACTGGATTTAAATGGCAGTACCACTGGACTTATACGGCAGTACCACTGGAATGGATTTATACGGCAGTATCACTGGACTTATACGGCAGTACCACTGGACATATACAGCAGTACCACTGGACTGGAATTATATGGCAGTATCACTGGACTTTTACAGCAATTCCACTGGATTTATACGGCAGTATCGCTGGAATTATATGGCAGTACCACTAGATTTATTTGGCAGTACCACTGGACATATACAGCAGTACCACCGGACTGGATTTATACTCCAGTACCACTGGATTTATACGACAGTACCACTGGACATATACGGCAGTATCACTGGAATTACAGTATATGGCAGGACCATTGGGATTATACGTCAGTACCACTGGATTTATATGGCAGTACCACTGGACTTATACGGCAGTATCACTGGAATTCTATGGCAGTGCCACTGGAATTATATGGCCATACCACTGGACTGGACATATACGGCAGTACCACTGGACTTATACAGCACTACCACTGCACTGGATTTACACTGCAGTACCACTGGAATTATATGGCAGTACCACTGGGCATATTTTTGCAGTATCACGTGAATTATATGGCAGTACCACTGGACTTATACAGCAGTACCACTGGATTGGATTTATACGGCAGTACCACTGGACTTGTATGGCAGTACCACTGGACTGGATTTATACGGCAGCAGCACTGGATTTATACGGCAGCACCACTGGACATATACGGCAGTATCACTGGAATTATATGGCAGTACCACTGGACATATATGGTAGTGTCACTGGAATTATATGGCAGTACCACTGGAATTATGTGGCAGTCCCACTGGATTTATTCGGCAGTACCTTTCGATCTATACGGCAGTACCACTGGACAGTGATCGCGCTGAGACCAAAAAAAAGTGGGTCCCAGGGACCCCTCACTTTTAACAATTGGGGTCCTACCTGTCCTTTTCTGGGTCCCATCGGAATGAAGGTTTTTATTAGTCTTATTAATGATTCAAATATAAAAACACAAACTTGATTTGGACACTACAAAAGGGGTGCAAGGGGGTGGATGGGGTGACTATGCTGCTGGGCTGTGTAGCATACAGGACACCCCTCACTTTAGATGTAATTAGACATATTGGTGACCTTGTGGCAGAAAGAGAATTGGTTCTCCCGCACCGACACTGAAAACTGCGACAGTGCGCGCTGGAATTTTTTTAGGGGCGTAGCTTCGTGGGGAAGGGGCGTGGTCACATAATAGTACCAATTCACATTATTCCACATAGTAGTGCCGCTTATACACATTGCACCAGGTAGAACCTCCTATACACACTGAGCCAAGGAGAGCACGTTATACACATTGCGCCAGGCAGAGCACGTTATACACATTGCGCCACACGTTGCACCAGGTAGAGCACGTTATACACATTGCACCAGGTAGAGCACGTTATACACATTGCGCCACACATTGCACCAGGTAGAGCACGTTATACATAATGCGCCAGGTACAGCACGTTATACACATTGCGCCAGGCAAAGCACGTTATGCACATTGCGCCAGGCAGAGCACGTTATGCACATTGCGCCAGGCAGAGCACGTTATGCACATTGCGCCAGGCAGAGCACGTTATGCACATTGCGCCAGGCAGAGCACGTTATGCACATTGCGCCAGGTAGAGCACGTTATGCACATTGTGCCAGGTAGAGCACTTAACAATTATATGATTAAAAAACAGGACAACATTATTAAATACATTTTCTATATGTAATGGGTTTATGGTGCCGCTATAATAGAGCCCCAGACTGGATTTAGACACTACAAAAGTGTTGTGGGGGAGGGAGGGTGACAATGCTGCTGGGCTGTTATCATATCGGAAGTATGCATTCAGGATCCTGGCTGTCGGGATCCCAGCAGCGTAATACCGATGCCGGAATCCTGACAGCCGACACAATACCAACGCTGGCATCCCGAGGAGATCAGGATCCCGGCAATGATATCCTGACAGTCAGGATCCTGAAGGGAAGTATGCACTGCCGCCACTGGTTTAGCGTGCGGGTGGGAAGGGGGGGGTTAGGATATGGTGCTTGGGGAGGGTTAGGGTTAGGCTGCAGAGAGGGGGTATAAGTGTTAGGCACTAAGGGGGTGGGTTAGGTTTAGGCTGCGGGAAACGGAGGGTTAGGGGTGGGAGGTTAGGGTACCCTCTGCACTCGTCACTCTTGTCGGCTTTGCTGCGATCGGGATGCTGGTGTCGGTATACTAAATGCCAACATCCTGACCGACGACTTCGGATACTTGGTACAACCAATGGATTTGAGTCATCCTGCCTGTAATTTATGTGCTGACTGATCAACTTCAGTGACACTCACTGTGCTGGCTGCCTTTACAGTAACCAGCAGTAACCAACAGCAACCAGCAGTAACCAAGAAAGGCAGCCAGAACAGTGAGTGTCACTGAAGTTGATCATTCAGCACATAAATTACAGGCAGCATGACTCGAACCAGTGGTTGTATCAAGGGTCCTGTATGCTGCAGAGACCAGCAGCACTGTCACCCTCTCGCCTCACCCCCACTCCATACCACAAAAATGTTGCCTTTAACACCTGCAGCCCCCATCTCCACCATCCCACCGATATGAGCAGCCCCCCAGCCGCCACCGCAAGTCCAGCTCACCCTTCCGCACCGCACGCACAGTCCGCGGTCACCGGCGTTCAACTTCCCCGCAGGACAGTGTGTAGTGCGCCGCAGAGCCGTCCTTGCTCTGTCCGGCTCCCGTGAAGCTGCAGCGGGTGATCGGCAGGAAGGGGGGGGGGGGGTCCTCACTGTCTGTCCGGCTCCCTTGAAGCTCCAGCTGGTGATCGGCGGGAAGGGGGGGCGACCTCATTCTCTTTCCGGCTCCCTTCAAGCTGCAGCAGGTGATCGGGTGGGGGGGAGGAGAGGAGCCGTCTCTGTCCGGGGGAAGGGGGGGGGGGGGGGGGGCGGCCCGCGCCGCCACAAGAGGACTTAAACAAGATGACCAGCTTCAGCGGAGCGCGTCCCCGGGGACCCACACAGTTTAGAAAAGTGAGTCCCCGGACCACAGATCAGGGTAAAATACGCGCTATAGCGCGTATTTGCAAACACTGCTGGATATATGGCAGTATCACTAGAATTATATAGCAGTACCACTGGATTTATACGGCAGTACCACTGGACTGGATTTATATGGCAGTACCACTAGATGTATACGGCAGTACCACTGTACATATACGGCACTATCACTGGAATTATATGGCAGTACCACTAGAATTATACGGCAGTACCACTGGATTTATACGGCAGTACCACTGGATTTATACGGCAGTATCACTGGAATTATATGGCAGTATCACTGGAATTATACGGCAGTATCACAGGATTTATATGGCAGTACCACTTGACTTATACGGCAGTATCACTGGAATTATATGGCAGTGCCACTGGATTTATATGGCAGTACCACTGGATTTATATGGCAGTACCACTGGATTTATATTGCAGTACCACTAGACTTATATGGCAGTACCACTGGACATATACGGCAGTATCACTGGAATTATATGGCAGTACCACTGGATTTATATGGCAGTTCCACTGGACTGGACTTATACTGAGGTACCACTGCACTTATACGGCAGTATCAGTAGACTCGATTTATATGGCAGTACCACTGGATTGATATTGCAGTACCACTAAACTTATATGGCAGTACCACTGGACATATATGGCAGTATCACTGGAATTATATGGCAGTTCCACTGGACTGGACTTATACGGCAGTACCACTGGGCATATACAGCAGTATCACTGGAATTATATGGCAGTACCACTGGACTTATACGGCAGTACCACTGGTACATATACGGCAGTACCACTGGAATTATATGGCTGTATCATTGGATTTATATGGCAGTACCACTGGATATATATGGCAGTATCACTGGACTGGATTTATACGGCAGTACCACTGGATTTATACAGCAGTACCACTGGACATATACGGCAGTATCACTTGAATTATATGGCAGTACCACTGAAGTTATACGTCAGTACCACTAGACTGGATTTTTATGGCAGTACCACTGGACTTATATAGCAGTACCACTAGACATATACGGCAGTATCAATGGAATTTTATTGCAGTACCACTGGACTTATATGGCAGTACCACTGGACATATACAGCAGTACCACTGGAGTTATATGGCAGTATCACTGGATTTATATGGCAGTACCACTGGATATATACGGCCGTAACACTGAACTGGATTTATATGGCAGAATCACTGGACTTCTACGGCAGTACCACTTGATTTATACGGCAGTACCACTGAACTGGATTTATACGGCAGTACCACTGGATTTATACGGCAGTACCACTGGACATATACGGCACTATCACTGGAATTATATGGCAGTACCACTAGAATTATACGGCAGTACCACTGGATTTATACGGCAGTGCCACTGGACATATACGGCAGTATCACTGGAATTATATGGCAGTATCACTGGAATTATACGGCAGTATCACTGGATTTATATGGCAGTACCACTTGACTTATACGGCAGTATCACTGGAATTATATGGCAGTACCACTGGAATTATATGGCAGTACCACTGGATTTATACGGCAGTACCATTGGATGTATACGGCAGTACCACTGGACATATATGGCAGTATCACTAGAATTATATAGCAGTACCACTGGATTTATACGGCAGTACCACTGGACTGGATTTATATGGCAGTACCACTAGATGTATACGGCAGTACCACTGTACATATACGGCACTATCACTGGAATTATATGGCAGTACCACTAGAATTATACGGCAGTACCACTGGATTTATACGGCAGTACCACTGGACATATACGGCAGTATCACTGGAATTATAAGGCAGTATCACTGGAATTATACGGCAGTATCACTGGATTTATATGGCAGTACCACTTGACTTATACAGCAGTATCACTGGAATTATATGGCAGTACCACTGGATTTATATGGCAGTACCACTGGATTTATATGGCAGTACCACTGGATTTATATTGCAGTACCACTAGACTTATATGGCAGTACCACTGGACATATACGGCAGTATCACTGGAATTATATGGCAGTACCACTGGATTTATATGGCAGTTCCACTGGACTGGACTTATACTGAGGTACCACTGCACTTATACGGCAGTATCAGTAGACTCGATTTATATGGCAGTACCACTGGATTGATATTGCAGTACCACTAAACTTATATGGCAGTACCACTGGACATATATGGCAGTATCACTGGAATTATATGGCAGTACCACTGGACTTATACGGCAGTTCCACTGGACTGGACTTATACGGCAGTACCACTGGGCATATACAGCAGTATCACTGGAATTATATGGCAGTACAACTGGACTTATATGGCAGTACCACTGGTACATATACGGCAGTACCACTGGAATTATATGGCTGTATCATTGGATTTATATGGCAGTACCACTGGATATATATGGCAGTACCACTGGACTGGATTTATACGGCAGTACCACTGGATTTATACAGCAGTACCACTGGACATATACGGCAGTATCACTTGAATTATATGGCAGAACCACTGGAGTTATACGTCAGTACCACTAGACTGGATTTGTATGGCAGTACCACTGGACTTATATAGCAGTACCACTAGACATATACGGCAGTATCAATGGAATTTTATTGCAGTACCACTGGACTTATATGGCAGTACCACTGGACATATACAGCAGTACCACTGGAGTTATATGGCAGTATCACTGGATTTATATGGCAGTACCACTGGATATATACGGCAGTAACACTGAACTGGATTTATATGGCAGAATCACTGGACTTCTACGGCAGTACCACTTGATTTATACGGCAGTATCACTGAACTGGATTTATACGGCAGTACCACTGGATTTATACGGCAGTACCACTGGACATATACAGCAGTAGTACTGGAATTATATGGCAGTGCCACTGGACTTTTACGGCAGTATCACTGGACATATAAGTCAGTACCACTGGAGTTACATGGCAGTATCACTGGATTTATATGGCAGTACCACTGGACTGAATTTATATGGCAGTATCACTGGACTTATACGGCAGTACAACTGGACTTACACGGCAGTACCACTGGACTTATACGGCAGTACCATTTGAATGAATTTATACGGCAGTACCACTGGATTTATTCGGCAGTACCACTGGATTTATACAGCAGTACCACTGAAATTACACGGCAGTACTGCTTGACTTATACGGCAGTACCACTGGACATATACATCAGTACCACTGGACTTATATGGCAGTGTCACTGGACATATACAGCAGTACCACTGGAATTATATGGCAGTATCACTGGATTTATACGGAAGTACTACTGGACTGGATTTTTCCAGCAGAATCACTGGACTTATACGGCAGTACCACTGGACTTATACGGCAGTACCACTGGACTTAATTTATACGGCAGTACCACTGAATTTATACGGCAGTACCACTAGACATATACGGCAGTATCACTGGAATTATATCTCAGTACCACTGGACTTATACGGCAGTACCACTGGACTTATACGGCAGTACCACTGGACATATACGGCAGTATCACTGGAATAATATGGCAGTACCACTGGATTTATACGGCAGTACCACTGGACATATACAGCAGTATCACTGGAATTATATGGCAGTACCACTGGATTTATATGGCAATATTAATTGGATATATACAGCAGTACCACTGGACTGGATTTATACGGCAGAATCACTGGACTTATATGGCAGCTCCACTGCGCTGGATTTATCCGGCAGTACCACTGGATTTATCCGGCAGTACCACTGGACATATACAGCAGTATCACTGGAATTATATGGCAGTACCACTGGACTTATACGATAGTACCAGTGGACTGTACTTATATGACATTATCACTGGACTTATATGGCAGTATCACTGGAATTATATGGCAGTACCACTGGACTTATATGGCAGTACCACTGGACTGTATTTATACGGCAGTGCCACTTGATTTATACGGCAGTACCACTGTACATATATACGGTAATATCAATGGAATTATATGGCAGCACCACTGGACTTATATGGCAGTAGAACTGGACTGGAATTATACAGCAGTACCACTGGACTGGTTTTATACGTCAGTACCACTAGACATATACGGCAGTATCATTGGAATTATATGGCAGTAACACTAAAATTATACAGTACCACTGCATTTATTCGGCAGTACCACTGGACATGTACGGCATTTTCACTGGAAGTATATGGCAGTACCACAGGAAATATACGACAGTACCACTGGTTTTATATGCAGTACCACTGGACATATACGGCAGTATCACTGGAATTATATGACAGTACCACTGTACAAATATGGCAGTATCACTGGATTTAAATGGCAGTACCACTGGACTTATACGGCAGTACCACTGGAATGGATTTATACGGCAGTATCACTGGACTTATACGGCAGTACCACTGGACATATACAGCAGTACCACTGGACTGGAATTATATGGCAGTATCACTGGACTTTTACAGCAATTCTACTGGACTTATACGGTAGTACCACTGGACTGGATTTATACGGCAGTACCACTGGACTTAGATGGCAGTACCACTGGACATATACGGCAGTACAACTTGACTGGATTTGTATGGCAGTACCACTGGACTGGATTTATACGGCAGTACCACTGGATTTATACAGCAATACCACTGGACATATACGGCAGTATCACTGGAATTATATGGCAGTACCACTGTAGTTATACGTCAGTACCACTAGACTGGATTTAGATGGCAGTACCACTGGACTTATATAGCAGTACCACTGGACATATACGGCAGTATCAATGGAATTTTTTTGCAGTACCACTGGACTTATACGGCAGTATCATTGGAATTATATGGCAGTACCACTGGAATTATTTGACAGTACCATTGGACATATATGACAGTATCACTGGAATTATACGGCAGTACCACTGGACATATACGGAAGTATCACTGGAATTATATGGCAGTACCACTGGATATATATGGCAGTATCACTGGACTGGATTTATACAGCAGTACCACTGGACATATAAGGCAGTATCACTGGAAATATATGGCAGTATCACTGGAATTATATGGCAGTACCACTGGATTTATACGGCAGTAGCACTGGATTTACATGGCATTATCACTGGATTTATAAAGCAGTTCCACTGGACTGGATTTATACAGCAGTACCACTAGATTTATATGGCAATACCACTGGACTTATACGGCAGTACCACTGGACATATACGGCAGTACAAATGGACTTGATTTATATGGCAGTTTTACTGGACTTATACGGCCGTTCCACTGGACTTATACGGCAGTACCACTGGACTGTATTTATACGGCAGTACCACTGGATTTATACGGCAGTACCACTGGACATATACGGCAGTATAACTGGAATTATATGGCAGTACCACTGGACTTATATGGCAGTACAACTAGGCTGGATTTATACGGCAGTACCACTGGTCATATAAGGCAGCATCACTGGAAATATATGGCAGTACCACTGCAATTATATGGCAGTACCACTGGACTTATATGGCAGTATCACTGGATTTATACGGTCGTACCACTGGACTTATATGGCAGTACCACTGGATTGGATTTATACGGCAGTACCACTGGAGTTATACGCCAGTACCACTGGACATATACAGCAGTATCACTGGAATTATATGGCAGTACCACTGGACTTATACGGCAGTACCACGTGACTTATACGGCAGTACTACTGGATTTATATTGCAGTATCACTGGAATTATATGGCAGTACCACTGGACTTATATGGCAGTATCACTGGACTGGATTTATATGGCAGTACAACTAGATTTATACAGAAGTACCACTGGATATATACGGCAGTATCACTGGAATTATATGGCTGCGCCATTGGACATATACGGCAGTATCACTGAATTTATTCAACAGTACCACTGGACATATACGGCAGTACCACTGTACTGGATTTTTACGGCAGTATCACTGGACTTATATGGCATTTTCACGTGACATATACAGCAGTATCACTGAGCATATACGGCAGTATCACTGAACATATACGGCAGTATCACTGGACATATATGGCAGTACAACTGGACTTATACGGCAGTACCACTGGACTTATTCAGTAGCACACGGACACCACCACTGGACTGATGCAGGAGAACACAGCACCACTGCAATGGACTGGACGTATGGCAGTGAGGACACTACCACTGTGACTGGACTGATGCAGCACGAGACACCACCACTGGACTGATGCAGCACAACACAGCACCACTGGACTGGACTTATACAGCAGCACAGAACATATGGCAGCAGAGGACACCACCACTGTGACTCAGTGACGTGCGGTGGGGTGAGGCAGGTGAGGCAGAGCCTTTCCTGTCATACTTACGTTTGTACCAGAGTTTTGATTGTATAAAGTATATGAAAAATACAAAGAATATGTTTGAAATATCTTCTTAGCATTATTCTAATCAATTTTATAGCCAAAACTCTGGAGTAAAAAGTCTATGGCAGGTGAGGCAGTGCCTCACCACCTTATCTTTTCCGCACATCTCTTATCAAAACTCATCAAATTTCCAGGAGTTTATACTGCTGCACCTGTGTATAATGCCCAGATGTACACTTTGGCTCATATTTTGTGTGTAAATCTGACTCTGTGACTGGACTGATACAGCACAAGACACTACCACTGTACTAATGCAGGGCAGCACAGCACCACTGCACTGGACTTATACAGCTACACTGGACTTATAGCAGCAGAGGACACCACCACTGTGACTGGACTGAGGCAACATAAGACACTACACTGGACTGTACATAAGATAGCACTGGAATCGCCACCCCACTTTCCCGCACAGACACTGAGTGAGGACGGAGACACGGCCTCTTAGTACATTCTCCAATGCCAGAGTGAAAATGACAGCGACGCGCTGCTCCTTATATGGAATTCAATACCCGCGAGAATCCGACAGCGGGATGATGACGTTTTGGCTCGTTCTGGTTTCTGAGTCTGGTGGGAAGTTCTGAGCTGGGCTCGGATCCGGCCTTGGGACTGGATGTTCGGTAGGGTTTAGTTCTCTGAGAACCGAACCCGCTCATCTCTAGTTGCAACACACAGAAAAGCACTCTGTGTACCCTGTGTACATTTTTTTTTGTGGTTTTCCAAAATTGAGTGCAAGGACCACAAGTTTTGTTTTTTTACGGGCAAAACCTCATACCTAATTGAATATGCCCCTTTCTGTAGTGTTCAACATCCTGCAACTCAGCATTATTGCTGTGGTTCTTTTAGCTTCCATATTTTACAATAATCAGTGTAAGAAATTTGCATAAACTATATATATTACTATAACTATTCAATACAAAATTTACCTATGTTACAATGTTTTTGCTTGTGCACACCCAACTGAGAGAAGTGTCAGAGGTCACTGTGGGCAGGGCTAGATTAAGGGACCCATGGGCCTGGAGATGAAATTGTACAAGGTCCTATTACGAGAAGAAGAGGGTGTGTGTCCAATGCTGTGTGGGCGTGGCCGGTACCATGCATACAATATCAGCCCCAATGTCTCCCTAAATATGTAAAAGTACAAAAAATGCATCGTTTTGTGTGTAAAGTAGAAATACATTTTAATGCTTAGGAATTATGGCCAAACGTGTGGCCAGCTGAGCAGCTGTTGGCTGGTCATCGTCATGCTGTTATGATGACAGGCCTAATTTCATGTGGAGGCCTGCAGCTATAGCTCCATCTGCCCCATTGTTGATCTTTCCCTGCCAATGTCGCAATTTGCGCTTAATCGCGTCATCGTACTTCCTCTCTCTGCTAGTCAATGCTGGTAAGTGCATTGAATAACCAGGGCGGGGCTATGATGATGCGGTTGCGCATCCACGCCCCCATACTGCCTATCCGCAATGAGGCCACATCCCTTGGAATACTGGCCTGGCTATGCTCCCCGCATGGGGCAGTCAGAAAGTTGGTAATTCTGGTTTAGAAATAAAATTTTTTGCATAAATTGCTGTCACTAACTACATGCATATATTGTAAGAAGTATAGGCAGATACCAGGTTACAAGTCATTTTGTGGGTGAGGCATTATAAGGTCCTGTTTCCATCGGTCAACCCCAAATTTCTTGCAAAACAATGTTTTTTTCACAGAAATTTATAGGAATAAACAGAACAGGACAATTGTCCCTAGCTGTTATTCTTCCGGCGCTGGTATCAATTAGTAGTTAATTAATAGTGCATCAAAAGCAGCTGAGTAAGACAACTAGCTAGGTTGCCAACTGTATAGAGAACAAAAAGAAAAGTGTATACTCCGCGCTATATGTACACTGTATCAAGTTAAACTATAGTGTGCAGTCTGTCATGTAGAATAATTGACTCAGTAGAACTGAAAAGATACGTATAAATAAATTTATATCCAATAATCTTTAAAAATGACACATTTCAAACGAACAAGCAGCATATACTTAGCAGCAAATAATTAAAGAGTATTAATAATAATTGATATGGCATACAATATGATAGGATTTCTTTGTTATAATACTGTATAAAATTGGTATACACTGGCGTCCCAGTGTTTAATAAAATGTCCCTCAAGGAATAATCACAGCCTTGTAATGAAGAACTTCTATAAATATTGGTGTATAATTACCCATGTGCTGGTTCCTGAGAAATTAGATGAACAGGGTCCGTTTGAATATCTGTGCACATATACGGGTATATACTTGATTGAACTGATTACAGCTGATTTGAAAACTGCCGTATAGTTACCACGGCTATGCTCCGGGCAAATGATGATTTTTGATAACCTGTACGTAGGACTCCAAAGAACTCACTCCTCGTCACGGGTGTTAGACCTCACTGCGGAGGCCAGCAGCAGTCACTCAGTGCGGGTGAACGGAGTCCTGGACGTCTACGACACAGCACAGGGATCGAAAGCAGTGCTCCAGCTGAAAGCTGCCGGCTGAAGCGCCCGGCGTTTACCAGGCCGTGATAGATTGTAGCTGTGAGAAGCCGTGTGCGGGATCAATCAGCGGGTATTGCCGAACAACTGGATATAGAAAGTGGGCGTCAACGCGTTTCGTCTCCTTGGCAACCGGAGACTTCCTCAAGACGGGACATTTTATTAAACACTGGGATGCCAGTGTATACCAATTTTATACAGTATTATAACAAAGAAATCCTATCATATTGTATGCCATATCAATTATTATTAATACTCTTTAATTATTTGCTGCTAAGTATATGCTGCTTGTTCGTTTGAAATGTGTAATTTTTAAAGATTATTGGATATAAATTTATTTATACATATCTTTTCAGTTCTACTGAGTCAATTATTCTACATGACAGACTGCACACTATAGTTTAACTTGATACAGTGTACATATAGCGCGGAGTATACACTTTTCTTAATGTTTTTTTCACACCCTAAAACCATTTACATATGTTAACCCACAACTGCCAATTCATAAAAATACTATAGGAGCATTATGTCAAAAAAGAGTAATAACCTAAACAGCAGAACATATTATTTAACTGCAGACTATTATTTAAATCTGTCCCCTGTGGACCTGCAATTTTATTAAGGGACATACACAGCCCAAGAAACAATCTCCAACAGTTTAGTTGGTGGGAGATTAATATTCAATATTTTTAAAATGTTAATTTGCTTTTAAAGCAATGGCCAGTAGAGGTCAGCATTCTACAGCGATAGATACAGTAGCTAGTTTATGAGTCATCTTTCATGTTGCTGTAATGGCTCTACGTTTTTGTATAGCAAAATGGATCAGATATTACTATCGGGCATACAGTATTTAGAAAAAAATATTTTTACTAAAACAATGTGGAAAAAAAGGTGTTTTCATACTATTATGCACATTATTTTAGTATCACATGAATGTATGAAAGGACTTTTTTAACAGTTTTTTTCAATTAGTCCAAGGCTTTTAATTGATATATTTTAGTAAGCAGATTACGTTTCCCATTCTTGTAATGGGAAACGCAATCTGCCCAAATTTACTAATGGGAATTCTGTAAATACACTAGAAGGGATAACAACGCTGTACAGAGATGGCGTTAAGCAGGGTTCCCCCCATTTCCCCATCTCCTGCTCTGCGCTGACAGGCAGAGCAGAAGTGTGATCTGACCCCTGTGAAAAATACTTACCTGCACCCATGGGTCCAGCATTTCACTTTACAGCATATGAGATGCCGGTTACAGCACAGCTGACTGGGGTCACAGAGCAGGAGCCCAGCAACCAGCTGACTGGAGGAGAGACTCAGCGATCACCAATTACAGCGGGTAAGTATAAACGGAGGAGCAAGGGGGCAGGGGTGTACGGTACAATCTCACTGTGTTTTTCACAAATAATACCCTGACACTTGCAGAAAGCGGATTTACAGGTGATTTGTGCTCAAGGACGTGAGTTGAATTACTGGAAATGTGTCCTCCATTATAGAGTATATGTGTTGTGTTACAGGACATATGTGCTACATACATTACAGGGCATATGTACCGCATTACAGAGGACTAGTGCCCAAGGATGTGTGCTAAAAGACGTATGTGTTGCATTACAGCAAGAGTGTGTTGCATTACAGGGGACAAGGATATGTGCTGCATTGCAGGATTATGTGTTCATTACAGGACATATGTGCTGCATTACAGAGAAAGTGTGTTCAATTACAGGGGACAAGGATATGTGCTGCATTGCAGGATTATGTGTTCATTACAGGACATATGTGCTGCATTACAGAGAAAGTGTGTTGCATTACAGGGGACAAGGATATGTGCTGCATTGCAGGATTATGTGTTCATTACAGGACATATGTGCTGCATTACAGAGAAAGTGTGTTGCATTACAGGGGACAAGGATATGTGCTGCATTGCAGGATTATGTGTTCATTACAGGACATATATGCTGCATTACAGAGAAAGTGTGTTGCATTACAGGGGACAAGGATGTGTGCTGCATTACAGGTTATTTGTGTTGCATTACAGGACACATGCTGCATTAGAGCGAGAGTGTGCTGCATAATGGGACAAGGATGTGTGCTTCATTACAGGGATATGTGTTCATTACAGGACATATGTGCTGCATTACCGTGAGAGTTTAATGCATTACAGGGGGACAAGGATGTGTTCTGTATTACAGGTTAATTGTGTTGCATTACAGGACATACTGTATGTGCTGCATTACAGTGAGAGTGTGTTGCATAACAGGGGACAACGATTTTCGATGCATTACAGGGTTATGTGTTGCATTACAGGACATATGTGCTGCATTACAGAGAAAGTGTGCTGCATTACAGGGGACAAGGATGTGTGCTGTATTACAGCGTACAGTATATGTTTCATTACAGAACGTATGTGCTACATTACAGCATGTGTGTGCTGCATTACAGGGGACAGGGATGTGTGCTACATTGCAGGTTATTTGTGTTGCATTACAGGACATATGTGCTGCATTACAGTGAGAGTGTGTTGCATAACAGAGGACAAGAATGTGTGCTGCATTACAGGGATATGTGCTGCATTACAGGGGACAAGGATGGGTCCTGCATTACAGCATACAGAATATGTGTTTAATTACAGGACGTCTGTGCTACATTGCAGCTGCAGCATGTGTGTGCTGCATTACATGAGACAGGGATGTGTGCTGCATCACAGGGGATATGTGTTGCATTACAGAACGTGTGTGCTACATTACAAGAAATATGCACTGCATTAGAGGGGACCAGTGCCTAAGGATGTGTGCTGCATCACAGGGGCTATGTGTTGCATTACAGGATGTATGTGCTGCATTACAGCATGTGTGTGCTGCATTACATGGGACAAGGATGTGTGCTGCATTACAGGGTATATGTGTTGTATTAAGGGGTGTAGTACTGGTGACCGGCGGTCTCCTGACCGCCGGTCACCTTACCGACGCCGGGATCCCGGCAGCATAACGACGCCGGGATCCTGGCGGGGAGGGGCGAGTGCAGCAAGCCCCTTGCGGGCTCGCTGCGCTCGCCACGCTGCGGGCTCGGTGGCGACCTGCGGTCGCCACGGGTTCTATTCCCACTCTATGGGTGTCGTGGACACCCACGAGTGGAAATAGTCCCTGTTGGTCGGCATGCCGACCATCGGGATAGTGAGCCGTCGGGCTCACGGAGGAGGTCATGTGACTGTCGGTCAGCTGACCGGCGGTCACATGAATACCACCCGTATTAAGGGCATATGTGCTAATGTGCTACATTACAGCGGGTGTATGCTGTGTTACAGTGGACCAGTGCCCAAGGATATGTGCTACATACATTACAGTGTATATGTGCTACATTATAGCGTGTGTGCTGCATTACAGAGTATATGTGCTACCTCACAGTGTGTGTGTGTGCTGCATTGCAGGGTACTGTATATGTGTTGCATTAAGGATGTACAGTATGTGCTTTTCAGGGTGGCAGTGCCCAAGGATATATGCTGCATAACAGGGGATATGTGTTGCATTAAGGTGTTGCTTTCATTATCTCCCTAAAATGCTTTTGCAAAAGTAGACAAGTATGCTACAGTATATTCAACAGCTTGCAGGTGGTATAAGAACTAAAATACCCTTTTGCCCTATTTGATGACAGAGGACACGAGCAGGAACGAGTAATTTTCATCACATACTTTTCCTATAGATTTCCCAGGCAGGGGAAATAGAGTGCCTGCCGAATCTGTCTTCATATCACAGTCATACAATGCCTCTGGCAACGGTAACTAAAATAGAAGAAGCTACAAGAGACAAGGGTAAGTAATGGGACACACAGAGGAAAGCATTTATGTAACAAATGGCTGTCATGGTGCGTGTGTACATTGTGATTGATGATCACACTTGCTAACTCTCCTGTAATGTGAGAGAGACTCTTGAATGTCGTCTGTCTCCAAACTGAGTAGGCCCCACTTTCCATGTATGAAGGCGCGGTACAGACAACAAGCCACAGATGATTCATTTAGCAGTTATCCTGGTATATCCAGTGTTGTCACTTTCATGCCTCTTTATTTGGATCCATAGATGTTAATTTCCTTTTGTCAACATTCCATCAGCCCTAGCACCACATTTCCAGCCCCCAT
Organism: Pseudophryne corroboree; assembly: GCF_028390025.1. NCBI lineage: Eukaryota > Metazoa > Chordata > Amphibia > Anura > Myobatrachidae > Pseudophryne > Pseudophryne corroboree. Next base: position 741,393,449 of record NC_086449.1, read on the forward strand.
TTCATGGTAAGAGCTACATGTGCGCAGGAACTATATGACCAGACGATTCTACGAAATGAAAACCTGATTCCAAGAATACACCAGTCACAACACAATGTGATGCAGACATATGACACCGCACACAACACAGATTGTTAAAACTTTGTTTGAATGTAAGCAGGATTATATAGACTACTTTAATGGCGGGGTAGATTCTCTCTACATATATCACTAGTCCGGGAAAGACATGCCGTCGTGCGTAGTGAATGATTCGCTTTGGCGTGCTTTCCCACAGATACCACAACAACAGATACTACATTACAAGGCACTGCTACTCCATTACGTCTACAAGATTTTCTTCTATTTTTTTATACAACAAATACATATACATTTATTAACCACGTTGTAGCACAAAGGGTAGATCCAAGGGGTGGTCTTCAGCTTGCCGGCGGCCAGGCTCCCGACAACCACCAAACCGGCGCCGGAATCCCGACGCCGGCATACCGACAGCTTTTCTCCCTCTTGGGGGTCCACAACCCCCCTGGAGGGAGAATAGATAGCGTGGCGCGTGTAGTGAGCCCGCAAGGGGCTCATTTGCGCTCACCCAGCTGTCGGTATGCCGACGGTCGGGATTCCGGCACCGGTATGCTGGCCGCCGGGAGCCCGACCGCCGCATCACATACTACACCCGATCCAAGTGTAGACTTATTCTAGCTTAGCTCAAGCTGTGGTTACTGCAACGGGTTCAGTATGATTTGCTGATGGACGGGATGCTGGCTGTCAGTATACCGACATCAGCATCACGTCCATCATAATCCTAACAGCCCCCCATTCTATCCCTTCTGGGTGCCTAACCTTAACCCTCCCCGGTGGTGCCTAACCCTAATCCTCCCTTCTGGGTGCCAAACCTTAACCCTCCCCGGAGGTGCATAACCCTAACCGCTAGGTGCCTAACCCTAACCTTTCCTTCCCCGCTGCCTAAACCTAACCCTCCCCGCTTAATGCCTAACCCTAACCTCCCCTTCTAAATGCCTAACCCTCCGTCCTCGATCCCTAACCCATTCCTGCTCCCTAACCCTCCTTGTCCTGCCTAAGCCTAACCCCCCCCACCCCCGCGATTGGACACCAGCGCGTCCCGCTGTCAGGACAACCGGGATGCCGGCGGACGGTAATGTGATGCCGGCATCACGATCGACGTCAGTATGTGGATGCCGGTATTGCGTCCTCCCTAGGGATCTCGGAGTTGGTATATTGACCGCTGGGATCCCAGTTGCCGGGAAGCTAACTGCTCCCCAGTGCAACATTTATCATATTTATGTAACTCTGTGGGATGTAAGGAAAACTAGTGATATTGCTGGATGCCATGTGCTGTTCCGGTATATTGCACCATAGACATCAATGCTGCCAACTGACCTGCCCCTTAAGAATGTTGGAAGCTTTGACCCCTTCTCTGTTTGTCAGTTTTTAGTAGAGGGGGTTAAGACAACAAGCCCTGTGGAACTGGCTGCCATGCCACCTATGTCATGTGACCACCCTGGCTTTCCAGCGGATCTGCGGACTGCCGCGTTCAGCACCCTACCAAGCCAAGTGCTGCGTGGCAGGGATGGAGCTGTCCCCTAAGCTTTGCGCATTGGGTGGGGGCATCACTTTCACACCCTTCGTTATGGGCCTGTGCACAGGATGAAACTTCTGCACTAACGATACACAGTGTAAATCGAAAATAAGTAATGAAAAAAGAAGTTTTGCACTATGATTACCAGTTACCCCATATCTTTCAAAACAGTAATACAATAAAATACATAGAACATATAAATAGAACAGATTTTAAACAATATTATTTTTCATTAGTGGAACTGAAGTTGAAGTCTGGGCATTTAGATCCACTGTGTCCCACATACACAAAAACTGCATGGCAGGCACAGCTCAATATGAATCAGCTAGCCCAGTGGTTCCCAAACGGTGTGCCTAGGCACCCTGGAGTGCCACAGGGTACTTGCAGGGGTGCCCTGGGTTGGTGGTCCAGGCCCAATTCAAATTATTTACGGTCAATGTAACAGACAAAACCAGTGCTTGCGGCTTCCAGTCATAAAATATGTGGACAGACAGAAGTGACTCTTGCCCCTCACCACATAACTGATCTAAGGATGCCATATAAATACAATTTACTTAATTTAATGTTTGTTTTTTTCTGAATTTCTCAAAACTAACGTTTTGGCCTAGGGGTGCCATGAAAAAAATCCTGATACTCTAGGGAACCACTGAGCTAGCCCCATTACGTTTATTTGATAAATATGGTCAATAACAGATTTTATCGCTGTAGCAAAGCAAGTGACAATAAAAAGCCATACTTATCACTGCGAATGAGGCCCTAATGATAAATAGGTCCTAACAGCCTGAAAAAAAAATAATTTCACACAATCCACAGTTCTTGACCCTGCTTGATCTTTACAAACTACAACCTCATTTGGAGAGCACCCCCCACCCCCAAACACACACCTCCCCCTCCACCCTCCTCCCAACCACCTCATTCCTACACCCTGCCCCTGACTAATTTCCAAATTGAGTACCCAGGTGGTATTCCGTGGAATATTGGGAGAAAGTGGACTACTTAACTAAACAATCTGCTTAATCAATATCTGTATATCGTGTAGCTTCTAAGAGTAAGGTAGCCAATGTCACTTGATACAATTAACATTTTTATGCCTCTTTCATATAAAACTTTATAGTAATTATCACATTGGTAGTGTAAACAATAGGACCTGGTATATCAAGAAATAACTGATATGAACTATTTATTTTGTAAACAAACGAAGCATGACATATTGTTGCAGGATGTTGCAGGAAGTCACTTCTGAAGTTTAGAAACACAATAAAGATGACAAAAAGAAGAAACAAAGATAAATAGTTATTAAATAAATGATAATGTGCCTGGCAACACACCTACTTATACTGTAGTATATATTCTGTATGATGTTTCCTTTTACTGCTTTATTTTATAATAATGATCTTTACAGGATATAAGATTTTTACCCTGCCTCAAGCCCTCTTTTTGGGGACACAACTGATATTATGGTATAATCAGAGACTGACAAATTTGCAGTAAAATCCATTATAAATATGGAACCAGGCTGTGAAATGACATTTCTAAATCTTTGTTTCACCTCATTAGAGGTGACGTATTCTAAATGAGTATAAGGTTTGCCCTCTGAAGAACTAACCTTTAACCTTCCTTGCAATTAATGCTTCCACAGTGACAACACATGGCAGAGGACAGACTTGCCTGTGGCTGGTGATTCAGTCATCTGAGACAAGATACCGGTGAGAGCGACTATTTACATTACACTATGTTATTGTTGGATACATAGCTACATAGAGGTTCCGCTGGATCTGCTGGCTAAATAGTGATTACATGGTTTGGTGGTGAGAAGATGTGATCATGTAGAAGGCACTACACCCATGCACCCTCTCAGGGGGTCTGGGACTCCAGGTCGACAACAAAAAGGTCGACACACCTTAGGTCGACGCCAATTGGTCGATACACTTTAGGTCGACATGGACAAAAGGTCGACAGGAACAAGGTCGACATGGAAAAAGGTCGACATGAGTTTTTTATGTTTTTTGGGTGTCGTTTTCTTCGTAGAGTGACTGGGAACCCCAATTAGTGCACCGCGTCCCCTCGCATGGCTCGCTTCGCTCGCCATGCTTCAAGCATGGTGCCTTCGCTCCGCTTCGCTCGGCACAGATTACCGTTCCAATCGTAGTCCACGTGGATTCATTAAGTATGAAAAAGTTCCAAAAAAGAAAAAAATTGTGAAAAACTCATGTCGACCTTTTTCCATGTCGACCTTGTTCCTGTCAGCCTTTTGCCCATGTCGACCTTTTGTCCATGTCGACCTAAGGTGTGTCGACCAATTGGCGTCGACATAAGGTGTGTCGACCTTTTTGTTGTCGACCTGGAGTCCTGATACCCTCTCAGGATATCCCGCTAGCTGCCATTTGCTTATATTATGTCAATATTTATTCTTTATCGACTATATTAACATGTGCTATGTAATGTATCTATTATGGTTTATAATACTCTACAATGCTGCCCGTTGAGTTTAAACAATCACATCAGTAAAACCGGAACAGAGCTGAGCCTGTGTTTAGATTTAGCTCAATAAGTTTAGTGTATCTAAACTATGAGGATTTATTGGAAACTTGAGAACTTTGGATTTGTCATGCTTTAGATACTAAAGGCCTGACTGTGCGTCGCATGCAGGTCTGCATCTCAGTGTCACCTCGTCGCCAACAACAGAAAAGTCATTAATGGGGGGTTCAACTGAATGACTTTGGGGTGTTCACACCTAAGAGTTTCATCTTGTGGGCACCGTTACAATGTGTGTGTGTGCAATGTGCTCGCCGTTTTCAGTTGCATCTTGTGCACTGCTCTATGGGTGGGTGTGACTGAAGTTACTAGTGATGACAGCTTCACTCATGAAAGAAGATCTGGGGGCAGTGCAATCGCATAGATGCGCATGACTTGCAAATAGTCACATGGGACTTAGATCATTATTGGCATCTGGAATTGCAACCACTTTATATACAACTCAGTGTCAGGCCCTGCCCGCATGAGTTCCAGTGTCACCTAGAGCACACAGACACATAGCCCAGTACAATACACAAAAAATGTGCTTTAATCAGGGGCGTAACTCTCAAAGGCAATGGAGACGCCTGCCTCCGGGCTCCAAGCCCTGAAGGGGCACCTGCATGTACAGCAGCACCGGTGTGGTGCACAGTGGATCCAAGTGTGACCGCTTCTCTTCCAATGGAGCCCTGGGTGGCACCTGCTGCTCTAGAGTTAATCAGCTCTGTCCCAGTAACCCTGCTAACACCTGCAATAGGGGACAGGACATCTCCCGCCTGGTACTGCTTAGCCTGTGCTGCAGCAAGAAATGGTGAACCCATCACTGCTGCTGGACTGTGATATGGGAACCACCGGTGAATGCTGATTCTGCATGTTGCAGTTGGCTGAATCTCATAAGTCTTACCCTGACCCACCGGCTGTTGACACACAGCGTAGCTGGAGCCCTGCCAATTCACTGCAGACTCCGGTCCGTGCACTATTTTTTTAAGGTGGGGGTCACCAAACTCGAACTTGCCTCCAGATGACTGGGATGAACTTACGCCCTTGACTCTAATATATTGTTTGGAATATAATTTATAGAGTCTTTAATGAGCCTTTTATAGAGCCTTTAATGAGTTAGTTGATGCTTGCTAATTAGCTCTTACATATTACAACTCATCTCTGCAGACAAGCCTACCAAATTCCAGACCCACCCACATAACCTTCAATGCTTCCCTATCCAGATACATCCTCTCTGTACAGTGCACATAACCTCACATTTTGTCTTCCAACATTGCTGGGTGATCATATCATACAACCCATTAAGAACCTAGCAATCTGGTGGACCATTATGCATCAGGTAGCATCTATCCTTGTGTATTAATGCCTATTTCCCTATAGATTGTAAGCTTGCGAGCAGGGCCTTCCTACCTCTATGTCTGTCTGTCCTTGCCCAGTTTTGTTCTATAACTGTTGTTCTAATTGTAAAGTGCAAAGGAATATGCTGCACTATATAAGAAACTGCTAATAAATAAATTACAATACATGCAGTACAATTGGCTTCACATTCCAGGAATTGCAATTTGCCAATGTTAAATCTCTGAAATTCGGGAAAAAATCTGAATTTCCTTTATCAATTCACCCAACTCAGCGCTATAGCCCAGTATGATGACAGATACTGTAGCAACTGAATATTATTTTTGCATGGAACTTGCCAACTATAAACAGTAATTTAATCTTTTCTCTAGGTTATTAAATTACTGTTTTTGTTTCCCTCAATATTATTCTTGTTGGTTTATTTTTGCAATCTGCAAACACTGCACAGGATGTTTTATTAATAGGGACAGAATAGAGAAAAATGAAACCACAGTTTACTGTTACCGATGTTAGCTGATGGCTTTAGCGTTATTGTAACTTGCGGTTTTAATTTTCCTTCATTCTGTACTTGTTAATAAAACATTATGTTTTTCGATTCTGAAATTCATGTTTGACTGGATTTTTTCCCCCCACGATGACCTTTTGGAATTAGTAACTTTTTTCTCAAGCTCCGAGCAATTAGGTAACCAAGTATGAAACATAATGTAGTTAACTCACGAAACGCAGCTGAGAATCTATATAGGGGGCTATTTATGAAATAATATTTGTGGAATAGCTGCAAATATTAAAGATTCTCCACATGCCTTCTTCCGTTTCCGACAATCGCTGCATCTGGTTTCTGTTGGGGCTGCACAGCTGTCACATTTACCAATCTTAAGCACACTTCTAAGCTTGTGCGGTCATCAGACTACGCATGTGCGAGCAGTCTTTGTCGGGGAGGAATCCTACAGATCCCTGTTCTGGTAAATCTTGTGAAGTGTAGCCTTTTAGGGTACAATGACTAATGCTTGGTACATTCAGTATTTTATCAGCTCATATAGACCCTTTTGGGGCTGCTTTTGCAAATGAAAACAGAGGACTTCCGATATCTGCTGCAGTACCCCATCCATACATTCATTCACAGTATACTTAATATACAGTAGCACATAAAAATGGATGTTTTTGGGGGGATATCCCGCAAATATTTTTAAATAAATATCCCCAATTGTGTGAGCTCTGAGGACACTGAGGAGGGTTGAGGACAGACGACATATTGAAGGCAAGTCACATTGGGTTGCTCATTTTAGATCCAGGCTCCAAGAATTCAATACGGTAAATCATAAGCAATCGCCGACCCTGCACTCTGGAAAGGCACACTGCGGGCTAAATGGAATAGCCTGCAAGAAGCAGGAAGTGTGGGATTCTGTGCGAATCTGGACAGAATTTTAAAGTGGCAGTCATTTACAGCAGGGACATGCAGTCACGTTAGGCAAAACCTCCCGTCATAGTGCCTGGCAAACTTCTGAGGTTTTAGATAAAAACAATTAGACTGATATAAAGAAGGTATTTGTAACATAAACATCTTTGTTTATTGTAATCCTTTTTATAGCTAACACTCAGCAGTTTTGTGGAGATCCCTGGAGCTGCAGGAGACAAGAGATGGGGCAGTACCAGCTCTGCCTTGGTTCTACAGTCAGACACTGCTTTGCAGAGCTGGGGGCGGGGCTACACCACGGGCAGTAAAGCTGCACGGAAATGGAGCAAATAGAGGCATGCCTCTGAGTGTGGGGGCGGGCCTTGTGCACTGATGTGCACTTGGGTGTGTCATGTAACCAGGAAGTGCACTGTAGTCGGAGCTCAGTCAGCAGCATCAAGGGAAGACACAGGGATGCAGATAGGATGACTCAATAGACACTGTAGCTTAGTGTAGTGAGGGGAGAGTTACAGTGAGTAGGGGTGAGACAGGCTCACAGCATTCAGACCCATCCCCATGTGTATTTTCCCAGCCATTCACCTCACCACACATCACTGATTTACACGGCATAACCAAGTTGGTTTTGCCGTGTAAATGATTGTCAATTTAAAAGTCCGTCCAGACTCGCGCAAAATCCTGCACTTCCTGCTTCTCGCAGGCTATTAGATTTAGCTCTGCATCTTCTAGTTCTGCTACAGTTTAACAGTTGCAGTTTGCCTAGCACATCTGCAGGTTTATGAATGATTCATTTACAGGCAATGACATAAAAAAAATCTGAAACTACGACTTTCATGGATAGGGTGATTATTTGCTCAAGTCTGCAGCTTTCACAAGCTCAACAAACTGCCTTTGTCATTAAGCAGAGCACTTTCAGGGATTAGATATCAAGTGATAATTAACTTATTTGCCTTGCCATTAAGCATGGCTGGGCTGCCCATCTGGCACTTTATGGCAAATGCCAGAACAGCCGATGGCTTGATGGTCTGGTCCGGGCACACAGAGAAACCTGGGCTCTGCTCGGCTGCCTGCATACAGAGACATGGGAGAGTGACGCAAGGCCAGGCCACCTTGACTCGCCTTACACACCCTTAAACCATGACCAGACTCCTTTTTTGTGCATGTGCGCACCGTATGATGAACACACACAGGGAGACAGGCTCCGAAAGGAACCTATCCATGCAACGTACATAATATGAAGAGGTCATATAAGCAGTCTATTCACTCATGTGTTAGGACTCTAGTGCATGTGCGGTCTACTGACCACGCAAGTGCAGCTGCCATTGCTGGGGAGGGTTCCAGAGGAAACCTCTCTCAGTAAATGTTGTGAAGTGTAGTCCGTAGTCTACAGCAGCTAATGCCATCTTCAGATCGTGATAGCGGCAGTCAGGATTGTGATCCATGTCAGGATCCCGGCGTCGGTCTTCTGACTAATGTCGGGATTCCACCGTCGATATTCCGACTCACGGCATCCCGAACACAGGTATACTGACTGGATACCAATTTTAGACCCTGCCAAATGCCAGTAATTCCACTGAAACATCCTCCTGACATGGAACACGTTCATTTTTATCTTAGCTTACACCCTCATTTTTTCCAAATTATTTTTTTGGTATAAGACAAAAGGAAAAAACAATGGCTGCTGCATGGGTATGGGAACAATGGGGGTCATTCCGAGTTGATCACTCGCTAGCAGTTTTTAGCCGCCGCCCACTGGGGAGTGTATTTTAGCTTAGTAGAAGTGTGAACGCTTGTGCAGCCAAGCTCTGCAAAAACAGTTTGTGCAGTTTCTGAGTAGCTCTGAACCTACTCAGCGCTTGCGATCACTTCAGCCTATTCGTGTCCGGATTTGACGTCATACACCCGCCCAACGAACGCCCAGCCACGCCTGCGTTTTTTCAGACACGCCTGCATTTTTGCAAACACTCCCTGAAAACAGTCAGTTGACACCCAGAAACGCACCCTTTCTATCGGCCGTCAGTGCGATGGAAAACCTCGTTAGAACCTGTGCACAACCACAAAGAGCTTTGTACCCATACGCCGCGCGTGCGCATTGCGGGGCATACGCATGCGCAGAAATGCAATTTTTTCACCTGATCGCTGCGCTGCAAAAATCGGCAGCGAGCGATCAACTCGGAATGACCCCCAATGTCTGAACAAATACATTACAATGCCAGGGGGTGGCTTGTTACTTCAAACACAATAGGATCAAGAGGATTACTGAAATTATATTAGTGAGCCATAAATTATTAATGTGACAAGTGGAAGAGTCCTCCTGTGCATTAAAAGAGACATCTGATCAAATAAAGTAGCTGTCTCATATTTAGTTACAGAGCCATTTTCTACGAAAAGGATGTACTATTACAAAAATTAATGGTATGCAGATAATACTGTAATTCATTTTTTAAACAGTAGTTTAAAAATATAGCTGGCAGGCGTATGTAGTTTGTGGTCTAGATTTTACAGTCAAACCCTTTCTCTGTGATGTTTTTTTTAAAAATCAGAACGAAAAAAAAAAAAGTTTGTTAATTAACATCTCAGCGTAATAGAACCATTTGGGAAACACGCATTCCTGCCACCAGGGTGTCTCTCCAAGTATGACAGCCGGGAGACTTTGTTATTCCCTGCTTCTGCTCTGCTGGGGTCTATGATTAGCCTGCACACATATTAGGCTCTCACAAAGCAGGGCCCAGTTCCCAGTTCTTGTCTGGCTCTCCCTCCAAACAGCATGATGCTGGAGATCCCCGATCATTAATGAAAATAGTGATTGGTAGCTTCTGCAACCTAACATAAGAGGGTATTCCCCTCATAGAGGTGAGGAGCAGCACTAGCCTATTATATTACTATATCAGAGTTTTACTAAAATAATGTGAAAAGGGGTGTTTTTACGCTGGCTGAAATGTATTAAAGGGCTTTAGAACAGTTTTTGTGAAAAACTACTCCAAACCCTTTCATTCACATCAGATCGCAATCATTTTTTTCGTAATCAGATATACTTGTAATGGGAAATGCGATCCGGACTACTTTACTAAACAAAAAATAAAAAAATAACGGAGGCAGTACTGTGATAATATAGACAGCGTTATTCACAGATTTCCTCCAGTTACCGACTTCATGTTCTGCTTTGACAGGTAGAGCAGAGTTGGGAGTTGGCACCAGTGATCAGCAGGAGCTAGGCTGTGGGTTAGGCTGTGGCCTGTAGGTTTTGGGTTAAGCTGAGAGTAAAAATGAATGGGAAATTCCACTGTCGTCATAGAGATTGTCAGCATTATGTGTATGTTAACATTAACACGTTGATCTGTACATAGGGCCGGATTAAGGGTGGTGGGGGCCGAGGGGCAATAAAGTTGTGGGGAAATGAAATTCCAGGGAACTCCCGGCATGCACTTATACATACATATCTGTCATATATCCCCCATGTACACTGTCATACATCCCCCCATGTCTTATACAATTCTTTCTGTATACATACACATATCCCCCCATGTACTCTGTCATACATCCCTCCAAGTACACTGTCATGCCTCTCTCCATGTAACACCCCTCACACACACACCCCGCGACACAAACACACACACACACACACACACACACACACCTTCAGTCGAGGGAGGACCAACGCTATGCGGCCAGCTACGGGAACTGTCTCGCAACATTGTGAACTGAAATCCGGTGAGATAATGTCCTTCTCAGTGGCCACTATTAAGTAACAGCTCAGCCGCCGGAGGGGAAATAATGCACTTTAAGCAGCTGCGTGAGGGGGGGGGGGCGCCAGTACGACCGCCCCTGTCACCCCTCCCTTAATCCGGCCCTGTCTGTAAATTTCGACAAAATGAATGACGATATTCAGGACATGCCGATATTATGCTTTTGACATTCTGAATGTCAATATTATAAATGTTGACAAAGTATACCACACCCGCTTATGACGAGACTTTTGCTTCAGACAGTATCTGAATGATAGGTCGAAAGCACTAAGGTCGACAGTCAAAAGGTCGACCATTATTGGTAGGGATGAGCGGGTTCGGTTCTCTGTGAACCGAACCCACCTGAACATTGCGATCCGAGGCGGGATCCGAGTCCGGCTTGGGACTTCTGGCCTTACTCGGATCTCAAAGCGAGGCCGAACGTCATCGTCCCGCTGTCGGAATCTTGCGGGTTTTGGATTCTATATAAGTACCTGTGCATCTGAGCCATCTTCACTCCGGCTGTAGAGAGTGTACTGGACAGACTTGTCTGGCGTGGCGTGGGGCGGGTGCTCTGTCTGCTGTACCTGAAAGGGATGCTCTGTCTGTCTGCTGTATCTGAAAAAGGGGTGCTCCCTCTGTCTGCTGTATCTGAAAGGGGTGCTCTCTCTGTCTGCTGTATCTGAAAGGGATGCTCTCTCTGTCTGCTGTATCTGAAAGGGATGCTCTCTCTGTCTGCTGTATCTGAAAGGGATGCTCTCTCTGTCTGCTGTATCTGAAAGGGGTGCTCTCTCTGGGGTAAATTTACTAAGCTCCCGATTTTGACCGAGATGCCGTTTTTTCATCAAAGTGTCATCTCGGTAATTTACTAAACACTAATCACGGCAGAGATGAGGGCATTCGTAATTTTTTGCAAGTCCAAGTAAAAAATTACGAATGAATACACCATCGGTCAAAACGCGGCTGTTTAAGTATGAATCTCGGTCATTTACTAAGAAGTGCAAAGCAAAAAACAAACAAACACTGCCGTGAAAAATTACAACTCGTAAAAAAGTGCTAAAAAAAAACAGACCTACTTTTTTTTTCCGTGATTGGATAGGCATGCACGGATCCATGAGATCCGTGCATGTATATCAGTGGGAAGGGGTGGGAAAGTTGTTATTTTATTAAAAAAAATTGCGTGGGGTCCCCCCTCCTAAGCATAACCAGCCTCGGGCTCTGAGCCGATCCTGGTTGCAGAAATATGGGGAAAAAATTGACAGGGGTTCCCCCATATTTAAGCAACCAGCATCGGGCTCTGCGCCTGGTCCTGGTTCCAAAAATACGGGGGACAAAAAGAGTAGGGGTCCCCCGTATTTTTAAAACCAGCACCGGGCTCCACTAGCTGGACAGATAATGCCACAGCCGGGGGTCACTTTTATATAGTGCCCTGCGGCCGTGGCATCAAATATCCAACTAGTCACCCCTGGCCGGGGTACCCTGGGGGAGTGGGGACCCCTTCAATCAAGGGGTCCCCCCCCCCAGCCACCCAAGGGCCAGGGGTGAAGCCCGAGGCTGTCCCCCCCATCCAATGGGCTGCGGATGGGGAGGCTGATAGCCTTTGTTGTAAAAGAAAAGATATTGTTTTTAGTAGCAGTACTACAAGGCCCAGCAAGCCTCCCCCGCATGCTGGTACTTGGAGAACCACAAGTACCAGCATGCGACGGAAAAACGGGCCCGCTGGTACCTGTAGTACTACTACTAAAAAAATACCCAAAAAAAGACAAGACACACACACCGTGAAAGTATAATTTTATTACATACATACACACATACATACATACTTACCTTAAGTTCCCACGCAGGTCGGTCCTCTTCTCCAGTAGAATCCAAGGGGTACCTGTTGAAGAAATTATACTCACGAGATCCAGGGGTCCAGGCTCCTCGGGAAATCCAGGGGTAATCCACGTACTTGCATAAAATAAGAAAACGGAAAGCCGAGCCACGAACTGAAAGGGGCCCCATGTTTTCACATGGGACTCCTTTCCACGAATGCCAGAAACCCACTCTGACTGATGTCTAAGTGGGTTTCTTCAGCCAATCAGGGAGTGCCACGTTGTAGCACTCTCCTGATCGGCTGTGTGCTCCTGTACTGAGTGACAGGCGGCACACGGCAGTGTTACAATGTAGCGCCTATGCGCTACATTGTAACCAATGCTGGGAACTTTCTGCTCAGCGGTGACGTCACTTTAGGTCAACCGCAGGGCAGAAAGTTCCCATCATTGGTTACAATGTAGCGCATAGGCGCTACATTGTAACACTGCCGTGTGCTGCCTGTCAGTGAGGACAGGACCACACAGCTGATCAGGAGAGTGCTACAACGTGGCGCTCCCTGATTGGCTGAAGAAACCCACTTAGACAGAAGTCAGAGTGGGTTTCTGGCATTCGTGGAAAGGTGACCCATGTGCAAACATGGGTCCCCTTTCAGTTCGTGGTCGGGACACCGTTTTTTTTTTTTTTTTTTCAAGTACGTGGATTACCCCTGGATTTCCCGAGGAGCCTGGACCCCTGGATCTCGTGAGTATAATTTCTTCAACAGGTACCCCTTGGATTCTACTGGAGAAGAGGACCGACCTGCGTGGGAACTTAAGGTAAGTATGTATGTATGTGTGTATGTATGTAATAAAATTATACTTTCACGGTGTGTGTGTCTTGTCTTTTTTTGGGTATTTTTTTAGTAGTAGTACTACAGGTACCAGCGGGCCCGTTTTTCCGTCGCATGCTGGTACTTGTGGTTCTCCAAGTACCAGCATGCGGGGGAGGCTTGCTGGGCCTTGTAGTACTGCTACTAAAAACAATATCTTTTCTTTTACAACAAAGGCTATCAGCCTCCCCATCCGCAGCCCATTGGATGGGGGGGGACAGCCTCGGGCTTCACCCCTGGCCCTTGGGTGGCTGGGGGGGGGACCCCTTGATTGAAGGGGTCCCCGCTCCCCCAGGGTACCCCGGCCAGGAGTGACTAGTTGGATTTTTGATGCCACGGCCGCAGGGCACTATATAAAAGTGACCCCCGGCTGTGGCATTATCTGTCCAGCTAGTGGAGCCCGGTGCTGGTTTTAAAAATACGGGGGACCCCTACTCTTTTTGTCCCCCGTATTTTTGGGACCAGGACCAGGCGCAGAGCCCGATGCTGGTTGCTTAAATATGGGGGAACCCCTGTCATTTTTTTCCACATATTTTTGCAACCAGGATCGGCTCAAAGAGCCCGAGGCTGGTTATGCTTAGGAGGGGGGACCCCACGCATTTTTTTTTATTATTTTACAGTGTTTAATTAAAAAAAATAAATAAATAAACCCCAGCACGGATCACACAGATCCGGCCGAGATTGATTGTAAAAAAAGTCGGCAGTGTTTTGCTAATCACTGCCGTAAAAATAGAAAAAAAACCACGAATGACATCGACATCGGAACAAAAGAAAACCCGAATACGACAGCTTAGTAAATTAGTCGTAATCAATTCCAAAAGTTGCAGTTTTACACTTTCGATGTCATTCGTGATTGAACTTTGACCTGAATCTGGAAAATACGAATCTTAGTAAATTTACCCCTCTGTCTGCTGTATCTGAAAGGGATGCTCTCTCTGTCTGCTGTATCTGAAAGGGGTGCTCTCTCTGTCTGCTGTATCTGAAAGGGGTGCTCTCTCTGTCTTCTGTATCTGAAAGGGATGCTCTCTCTGTCTGCTGTATCTGAAAGGGATGCTCTCTCTGTCTGCTGTATCTGAAAGGGGTGCTCTCTCTGTCTGCTGTATCTGAAAGGGGTGCTTTCTCTGTCTGTTGTATCTGAAAAAGGGGTGCTCTCTCTGTCTGCTGAATCTGAAAAATGAATGCTCTCTCTGTCTGCTGTTTCTGAAAGGGGTGCTCTCTGCTCTATTTGAAAAAGGGGTGCTCTCTGTCTGCTGTAGCTGAAAGGGATGCTCTCTCTTTCTGCTGTATCTGAAACAGGGGTGCTCTCTCTGCCTCCTGTATCTGAAAAAGGGGTGCTCTCTCTGTCTGCTGTGTCTGAAAAAGAGGTGCTCTCTCTCTGCTGTATCTGAAAAAGGGGTGCTCTCTCTGCTGTATCTGAAAAAGGGGTGCTCTGTCTGCTGTATCTGAAAGGGGTGATCTGTCCGTCCATCCAGGGGCTCCGACCAAGTTAAAATTACAATAATAAAATCTAAAAACAAAAAGCCTAAAATTATAATTATAAAATATATATATTTTTTTGTTCTCTCTTTCTGCTGTATCTGAAACAGGGGTGCTCTCTCTGCCTCCTGTATCTGAAAAAGGGGTGCTCTCTCTGTCTGCTGTGTCTGAAAAAGAGGTGCTCTCTCTGTCTGCTGTATCTGAAAAAGGGGTGCTCTCTCTGTCTGCTGTATCTGAAAAAGGGGTGCTCTCTCTGTCTGCTGTATCTGAAAAAGGGGTGCTCTCTCTGTCTGCTGTATCTGAAAGGGGTGATCTGTCCGTCCATCCAGGGGCTCCGCCCAAGTTAAAATTACAATAATAAAATCTAAAAACAAAAAGCCTAAAATTATAATTATAAAAAATATATATATATATATATATATATATATATATATATATTTTTTTTTTTTGTTTGTTTGTGCTGTACCCCAGTGTACGATATAATTTTTATTTTATTTTCATAAGTACTGTGACACTGACGGTCAGACCGCAGTATATTATTTCCTATGCATACACGTATTGTGCGACACTGTCGGTGAAGGTCAACCGCAGTGTGTAATTTTATATATTTCTGACTCATTTGTGCTACACTTTAACCGCCGGTGTGTGATATAAAAAATACTTCTACATATTTCTGACTCATTTGTGCGACACTGTTGGTGAAGGTCAACCACAGTGTGTAATTATATATATTTATGACTCATTTGTGTGACACTGTAACCACCAGTGTGTGATATAAAAAATACTTCTACATATTTCTGACTCATTTGTGTGACGTTGTCGGTGAAGGTCAACCGCAGTCTGTCATTATATATATTTCTGACTCATTTGTGCGACATTGTAACCACCGGTGTGTGATATAAAAAACAATACATATTTTGACTCATTTGTGCGACACTGTAACCGCAGTGTCTGATATAAAAAATAATATAAATATTTTGACTTAAATTAATATTTTGTGCTGTGTCATCCCAGCATACATCCAGGGATTGCAGCTGCTCCATCCATCTATAGGGGTTCTGTCAGTCCACCCAAAATAAGACATTTTTTTTAAAATATATTTTTGATATATTTTTGATATATTTTGTGCTGTATCCTCCCAGTATACATCCAGGCGTGCTCCATCCATTTCAGGGTGCTGTGTCCATAGCTGACATTCTTATGTTATAACTTATTGTCCTATTTTTATAATTCTTCTTATCACCACATTGTGATTCATGCAAATTAATATTATTAATATAATTATAAATTAACTAAATTAAAATTAAATTAATATAACTAAACTCTCCACATTTGTATTGCAAACCTTCTGCATATCAAAGATATCTTTGAGGAACAAAAAAATAAAAAATATAATGTTAACGGCCACGGGATTGCTGCCCACTGCTGTCGCTTAGCCTAGTCATCCAGCTACCTCGGTGCAACTTTTTGGCCTAACCTGGGTAAAAACAATATTGTGAGTATGTGAGGTGTTCAGAATAGACTGGAAATGAGTGGAATTGAATATTATTTAGGTCAATAATATTGTTGGAACAAAAACACCCCCAAATTCTGTTATTTTAGCTGTTTCTATTTTTATTCTTAAATACAGATCCAAAAACAAAACCCGCAAGGGTGGTTGGCAAAACCAATACAGATACAAAACACGAAGGAAAGCCAAAGCCAAAACCCGAAACACGAAAAATGGCCCGGCGCACACCCCTAATTATTGGTCGACATGGACAAAAGGTTGACATTGACAGAAGGTCTTCATGGCAATGGTCGATGCAGGAAAAGGTCGACATGAGTTTTTTCAATAGTTTTTTCTTTTTCATTTTCAACTTTTTTTCTACGATTGGGAATAGAAACCTGTGCCAAGCGCAGGGGTAGTGGAGCGAGGCTCCTTGCCCGCAGTTCGCTCACCATGCAAGGGAGTGCTGCGCAGTAATTGGGGTTCCCGGTCATGTTACAGAGAAAACGACACCAACATTTTTTTTAAAAACCTTGTGTTGACCGTTTCCTGTGTCTACCCTTACCGTGTCAACCTTTTGTCACTGTCGATCTTTTTCCTATATTGGCCTTGCGCCTGTTGACCTTTTGGTGTCGACCTAGACACTGTCAGCCTTTTTCAGGTGGACCCATTGATCCATAACCCTTTACACGTATAAGGTCTCTGATTTAAGTTGTGACTGTGAATGTCAGCTGTGATTTATACTGTATGTCGCTATTAATCTAAAAATAGTCTTTGATGACGAGGTAATAAGAACAGAATAACAAGTAAACTAATATCAATGTTTTGATTGCCAGCTTACACACCGATGAATCATTTATTATTTGTGTCGTACTGGCAATGACTTGCAAAATGACCAGAATATAGCTGTGTAGAATTGTATTTTTGGAATAAACTGCAGTAAAGATGACGTGTATTAGATATAACGATCGCGCATACGTCACATACACAGATGCCCATGTTTATAGCCATTGCTATTAGGCAGCATTACAGCTCTGAGTACAATTCTATATTACATAAGAAGCAACTCCCTGTCATGTATACAGAGAGAAGCTTGCATTCCCAGACAACCAATGAAAAGCGGTTCACTGGAGCAGGTGACAGTCAGGGGCGCATCTATAATCAGTGCAGGGTGTGGAGTGCATATGGTACCATTGGGCTGGTGCTGGCACCATTTTTCCACCAATGTATTCAAAAATATGGTGCACGGTTTTGTGTACTAGTTGCATATAAGTGGTATCGGAGCCATAAGTGAATGTATATCTATAGTCTATAATCTGAATAGGGTTCGATGTTTTGAATTCAACAAACCTACTGCTTGCATTCCTCTGGACTGACATTGGCAAAATTAGGGGTATTGCCTAACAGCTAGGGAGCATAGCCTGATGGGTGAGCTGCCATCGCGAGCCACACCCCCATTGCCGTCGCTATGGGGGCATGAACGGAGCTCTGTGAGCTGCTGGCCATGACCCCTGTCACTCTCTGCCAGTGACTCCCCCCAAAAAAATGGAGTCCCCCCTCCCCAGGAACCAGCCCTGACCATAGTATTGTGCAGATAATTGATTATAAGCTTTATACTGTAGATCAAAAAGCAGCGCTCTGCCGTTGCAAGGTACCCTGCTAGCCAGAAGCAAAGGCAAAGACCCTGCACCCCGAGCATACCTACCTGGTGTTGGGAAGCCACCTCCTACACAGCGCCATTTTCCCATTGACATCTTCGAAAAGATGGCACCATGTAGTGAAAGATTGTGCCACAAGGACCTGACCCTAGGGTACAGGGGAGTAAAATCATTTATGTCACTTTAGTACTTGGGTATTTAATTTATCCATAATACTGTATATATTTATGTATTCTATTTCAATAGTTTGCAGGGGCAGCCAAGACCACAGATGGCTAGGCCAGTGGGAATATGGGAGTAAGGCGCAGGGAAAAAACACACAAAAGAGCCTATTTTTCACATGCGTCCTGTAACCCCTATGCTCTATCTAACGTTTCTGAGTAGGATCTCGATCTGCACATATCCGATATTACCACTTGTGTCTAATGTATATTTCACTACTAAGGGGTATATTCATTTAGTGACGGATCCTCTCCAATCCTCTCCAACGGAGAGTATCGACACTTCACTATTCAATTTGCGGGCATTACTACAGGTTTTGGCTAGAGATGAGCGGGTTCGGTTCCTCGGAATCCGAACCCGCCCGAACTTCAGCTTTTTTTACACGGATCCGAGCGACTCGGATCTTCCCGCCTTGCTCGGTTAACCCGAGCGCGCCCGAACGTCATCATGACGCTGTCGGATTCTCGCGAGGCTCGGATTCTATCGCGAGACTCGGATTCTATATAAGGAGCCGCGCGTCGCCGCCATTTTACACGTGCATTGAGATTGATAGTGAGAGGACGTGGCTGGCGTCCTCTCCGTTTAGAGAAGAAATAGATAGGAGAGTGAGAGTGAGACAGTGACACTTCATTTACTGGAGCTTAGGAGGAGTACTCAGACAGAGAGTGCAGAATTTTGCTGATTGTCACTAGTATAACTAACTAATACTGAGTGAGACAGTGACACTTCATTTACTGGAGCTTAGGAGGAGTACTCAGACAGAGAGTGCAGAATTTTGCTGATAGTATTAGTTAGTTATACTAGTGACTGACCAGTGACCACCAGTGCAGTTTTATATTATTTAATATAATCCGTTCTCTGCCTGAAAAAACGATACACAGTGACTCAGTCACATACCATATCTGTGCTCAGCCCAGTGTGCTGCTGCATCATCTATGTATAATATCTGACTGTGCTCACACAGCTTAATTGTGGGGGAGACTGGGGAGCAGTTAGGTTATAGCAGGAGCCAGGAGTACATATTAAAATTAAACAGTGCACACTTTTTTTCTGCAGGAGTGCCACTGCAAGTTTAACTGACCAGTGACCTGACCACCAGTATATAGTATACTATATTGTATTGTGAATGTCTGCCTGTAAAAGTTAAACACACGTCGTGTGACTTGTGTGGTGTTTTTTTATTCTATAAAATAAAAAACTCATTCTGCTGACAGACAGTGTCCAGCAGGTCCGTCATTATATAATATATACCTGTCCGGCTGCAGTAGTGATATATATATATTTTTTATATCATTATTTATCATCCAGTCGCAGCAGACACAGTACGGTAGTTCACGGCTGTAGCTACCTCTGTGTCGGCACTCGGCAGTCCATCCATAATTGTATACCACCTACCCGTGGTTTTTTTTTTCTTTCTTCTTTATACATACTACATCTCATTATCATCCAGTCTATATTAGCAGCAGACACAGTACAGTACGGTAGTCCACGGCTGTAGCTACCACTGTGTCGGCACTCGGCAGTCCGTCCATAATTGTATACCACCTACCCGTGTTTTTTTTTTTCTTTCTTCTTTATACATACTACATCTCATTATCAACCAGTCTATATTAGCAGCAGACACAGTACGGTAGTCCACGGCTGTAGCTACCTCTGTGTCGGCACTCGGCAGTCCATCCATAATTGTATACCACCTACCCGTGGTTTTTTTTTCTTTCTTCTTTATACATACTACATCTCATTATCATCCAGTCTATATTAGCAGCAGACACAGTACAGTACGGTAGTCCACGGCTGTAGCTACCTCTGTGTCGGCACTCGGCAGTCCATCCATAATTGTATACCACCTACCCGTGGTTTTTTTTTCTTTCTTCTTTATACATACTACATCTCATTATCATCCAGTCTATATTAGCAGCAGACACAGTACAGTACGGTAGTCCACGGCTGTAGCTACCTCTGTGTCGGCACTCGGCAGTCCGTCCATAATTGTATACCACCTACCCGTGGTTTTTTTTTTCTTTCTTCTTTATACATACTACATCTCATTATCATCCAGTCTATATTAGCAGCAGACACAGTACAGTACGGTAGTCCACGGCTGTAGCTACCTCTGTGTCGGCACTCGGCAGTCCGTCCATAATTGTATACCATCTACCCGTGGGTTTTTTTTCTTTCTTCTTTATACATACTACATCTCATTATCATCCAGTCTATATTAGCAGCAGACACAGTACAGTACGGTAGTCCACGGCTGTAGCTACCTCTGTGTCGGCACTCGGCAGTCCGTCCATAATTGTATACCACCTACCCGTGGTTTTTTTTTCTTTCTTCTTTATACATACTACATCTCATTATCATCAAGTCTATATTAGCAGCAGACACAGTACAGTACGGTAGTCCACGGCTGTAGCTACCTCTGTGTTGGCACTCGGCAGTCCGTCCATAATTGTATACCACCTACCCGTGGTTTTTTTTTCTTTCTTCTTTATACATACTACATCTCATTATCATCCAGTCTATATTAGCAGCAGACACAGTACAGTACGGTAGTCCACGGCTGTAGCTACCTCTGTGTCGGCACTCGGCAGTCCGTCCATAATTGTATACCACCTACCCGTGGTTTTTTTTTCTTTCTTCTTTATACATACTACATCTCATTATCATCCAGTCTATATTAGCAGCAGACACAGTACAGTACGGTAGTCCACGGCTGTAGCTACCTCTGTGTCGGCACTCGGCAGTCCGTCCATAATTGTATACCACCTACCCGTGGTTTTTTTTTTTCTTTCTTCTTTATACATACTACATCTCATTATCAACCAGTCTATATTAGCAGCAGACACAGTACGGTAGTCCACGGCTGTAGCTACCTCTGTGTCGGCACTCGGCAGTCCATCCATAATTGTATACCACCTACCCGTGGTTTTTTTTTCTTTCTTCTTTATACATACTACATCTCATTATCATCCAGTCTATATTAGCAGCAGACACAGTACAGTACGGTAGTCCACGGCTGTAGCTACCTCTGTGTCGGCACTCGGCAGTCCGTCCATAATTGTATACCACCTACCCGTGGTTTTTTTTTTCTTTCTTCTTTATACATACATACTACATCTCATTATCATCCAGTCTATATTAGCAGCAGACACAGTACAGTACAATAGTCCACGGCTGTAGCTACCTCTGTGTCGGCACTCGGCAGTCCATCCATAATTGTATACTAGTATCCATCCATCTCCATTGTTTACCTGAGGTGCCTTTTAGTTGTGCCTATTAAAATATGGAGAACAAAAATGTTGAGGTTCCAAAATTAGGGAAAGATCAAGATCCATGGCCGAGACGATGAAATGCCAGCAACGTCGTCTGCCAAGGCCGATGCCCAATGTCATAGTACAGAGCATGTCAAATCCAAAACACCAAATATCAGTAAAAAAAGGACTCCAAAACCTAAAATAAAATTGTCGGAGGAGAAGCGTAAACTTGCCAATATGCCATTTACCACACGGAGTGGCAAGGAACGGCTGAGGCCCTGGCCTATGTTCATGGCTAGTGGTTCAGCTTCACATGAGGATGGAAGCACTCAGCCTCTCGCTAGAAAACTGAAAAGACTCAAGCTGGCAAAAGCACCGCAAAGAACTGTGCGTTCTTCGAAATCCCAAATCCACAAGGAGAGTCCAATTGTGTCGGTTGCGATGCCTGACCTTCCCAACACTGGACGTGAAGAGCATGCGCCTTCTACCATTTGCACGCCCCCTGCAAGTGCTGGAAGGAGCACCCGCAGTCCAGTTCCTGATAGTCAGATTGAAGATGTCAGTGTTGAAGTACACCAGGATGAGGAGGATATGGGTGTTGCTGGCGCTGGGGAGGAAATTGACCAGGAGGATTCTGATGGTGAGGTGGTTTGTTTAAGTCAGGCACCCGGGGAGACATCTGTTGTCCGTGGGAGGAATATGGCCACTGACATGCCTGGTGAAAATACCAAAAAAATCAGCTCTTCGGTGTGGAAGTATTTCAACAGAAATGCGGACAACAGGTGTCAAGCCGTGTGTTGCCTTTGTCAAGCTGTAATAAGTAGGGGTAAGGACGTTAACCACCTCGGAACATCCTCCCTTATACGTCACCTGCAGCGCATTCATAATAAGTCAGTGACAAGTTCAAAAACTTTGGGCGACAGCGGAAGCAGTCCACTGACCAGTAAATCCCTTCCTCTTGTAACCAAGCTCACGCAAACCACCCCACCAACTCCCTCAGTGTCAATTTCCTCCTTCCCCAGGAATGCCAATAGTCCTGCAGGCCATGTCACTGGCAATTCTGACGAGTCCTCTCCTGCCTGGGATTCCTCCGATGCATCCTTGCGTGTAACGCCTACTGCTGCTGGCGCTGCTGTTGTTGCTGCTGGGAGTCGATGGTCATCCCAGAGGGGAAGTCGTAAGCCCACTTGTACTACTTCCAGTAAGCAATTGACTGTTCAACAGTCCTTTGCGAGGAAGATGAAATATCACAGCAGTCATCCTGCTGCAAAGCGGATAACTGAGGCCTTGACAACTATGTTGGTGTTAGACGTGCGTCCGGTATCCGCCGTTAGTTCACAGGGAACTAGACAATTTATTGAGGCAGTGTGCCCCCGTTACCAAATACCATCTAGGTTCCACTTCTCTAGGCAGGCGATACCGAGAATGTACACGGACGTCAGAAAAAGACTCACCAGTGTCCTAAAAAATGCAGTTGTACCCAATGTCCACTTAACCACGGACATGTGGACAAGTGGAGCAGGGCAGGGTCAGGACTATATGACTGTGACAGCCCACTGGGTAGATGTATGGACTCCCGCCGCAAGAACAGCAGCGGCGGCACCAGTAGCAGCATCTCGCAAACGCCAACTCTTTCCTAGGCAGGCTACGCTTTGTATCACCGCTTTCCAGAATACGCACACAGCTGAAAACCTCTTACGGCAACTGAGGAAGATCATCGCGGAATGGCTTACCCCAATTGGACTCTCCTGTGGATTTGTGGCATCGGACAACGCCAGCAATA
This sequence comes from Pseudophryne corroboree, assembly GCF_028390025.1. Lineage (NCBI taxonomy): Eukaryota > Metazoa > Chordata > Amphibia > Anura > Myobatrachidae > Pseudophryne > Pseudophryne corroboree. The sequence continues at coordinate 741,416,611 of NC_086449.1, forward strand.
TTGTGTGTGCATTAAATATGGGCAAATTCCAGCACGTCCCATGTTTTGCACATACCTTGAATTTGGTGGTGCAGAATTTTTTAAAAAACGACAGGGGCGTGCAAGAGATGCTGTCGGTGGCCAGAAGAATTGCGGGACACTTTCGGCGTACAGGCACCACGTACAGAAGACTGGAGCACCACCAAAAACTACTGAACCTGCCCTGCCATCATCTGAAGCAAGAAGTGGTAACGAGGTGGAATTCAACCCTCTATATGCTTCAGAGGTTGGAGGAGCAGCAAAAGGCCATTCAAGCCTATACAATTGAGCACGATATAGGAGGTGGAATGCACCTGTCTCAAGCGCAGTGGAGAATGATTTCAACGTTGTGCAAGGTTCTGATGCCCTTTGAACTTGCCACACGTGAAGTCAGTTCAGACACTGCCAGCCTGAGTCAGGTCATTCCCCTCATCAGGCTTTTGCAGAAGAAGCTGGAGACATTGAAGGAGGAGCTAACACGGAGCGATTCCGCTAGGCATGTGGGACTTGTGGATGGAGCCCTTAATTCGCTTAACAAGGATTCACGGGTGGTCAATCTGTTGAAATCAGAGCACTACATTTTGGCCACCGTGCTCGATCCTAGATTTAAAGCCTACCTTGGATCTCTCTTTCCGGCAGACACAAGTCTGCTGGGGTTGAAAGACCTGCTGGTGAGAAAATTGTCAAGTCAAACGGAACGCGACCTGTCAACATCTCCTCCTTCACATTCTCCCGCAACTGGGGGTGCGAGGAAAAGGCTCAGAATTCCGAGCCCACCCGCTGGCGGTGATGCAGGGCAGTCTGGAGCGACTGCTGATGCTGACATCTGGTCCGGACTGAAGGACCTGACAACGATTACGGACATGTCGTCTACTGTCACTGCATATGATTCTCTCAACATTGAAAGAATGGTGGAGGATTATATGAGTGACCGCATCCAAGTAGGCACGTCACACAGTCCGTACTTATACTGGCAGGAAAAAGAGGCAATTTGGAGGCCCTTGCACAAACTGGCTTTATTCTACCTAAGTTGCCCTCCCACAAGTGTGTACTCCGAAAGAGTGTTTAGTGCCGCCGCTCACCTTGTCAGCAATCGGCGTACGAGGTTACATCCAGAAAATGTGGAGAAGATGATGTTCATTAAAATTAATTATAATCAATTCCTCCGCGGAGACATTGACCAGCAGCAATTGCCTCCACAAAGTACACAGGGAGCTGAGATGGTGGATTCCAGTGGGGACGAATTGATAATCTGTGAGGAGGGGGATGTACACGGTGATATATCGGAGGATGATGATGAGGTGGACATCTTGCCTCTGTAGAGCCAGTTTGTGCAAGGAGAGATTAATTGCTTTTTTTTTGGGGGGGGTCCAAACCAACCCGTCATATCAGTCACAGTCGTGTGGCAGACCCTGTCACTGAAATGATGGGTTGGTTAAAGTGTGCATGTCCTGTTTATACAACATAAGGGTGGGTGGGAGGGCCCAAGGACAATTCCATCTTGCACCTCTTTTTTCTTTTATTTTTCTTTGCGTCATGTGCTGTTTGGGGAGGGTTTTTTGGAAGGGCCATCCTGCGTGACACTGCAGTGCCACTCCTAGATGGGCCCGGTGTTTGTGTCGGCCACTAGGGTCGCTTATCTTACTCACACAGTCAGCTACCTCATTGCGCCTCTTTTTTTCTTTGCGTCATGTGCTGTTTGGGGAGGGTTTTTTGGAAGGGCCATCCTGCGTGACACTGCAGTGACACTTCCAGATGGGCCCGGTGTTTGTGTCGGCCACTAGGGTCGCTTATCTTACTCACACAGTCAGCTACCTCATTGCGCCTCTTTTTTTTCTTTGCGTCATGTGCTGTTTGGGGAGGGTTTTTTGGAAGGGCCATCCTGCGTGACACTGCAGTGCCACTCCTAGATGGGCCCGGTGTTTGTGTCGGCCACTAGGGTCGCTTATCTTACTCACACAGTCAGCTACCTCATTGCGCCTCTTTTTTTCTTTGCGTCATGTGCTGTTTGGGGAGGGTTTTTTGGAAGGGCCATCCTGCGTGACACTGCAGTGCCACTCCTAGATGGGCCCGGTGTTTGTGTCGGCCACTAGGGTCGCTTATCTTACTCACACAGTCAGCTACCTCATTGCGCCTCTTTTTTTCTTTGCGTCATGTGCTGTTTGGGGAGGGTTTTTTGGAAGGGCCATCCTGCGTGACACTGCAGCGCCACTCCTAGATGGGCCCGGTGTTTGTGTCGGCCACTAGGGTCGCTTATCTTACTCACACAGCGACCTCGGTGCAAATTTTAGGACTAAAAATAATATTGTGAGGTGTGAGGTATTCAGAATAGACTGAAAATGAGTGTAAATTATGGTTTTTGAGGTTAATAATACTTTGGGATCAAAATGACCCCCAAATTCTATGATTTAAGCTGTTTTTTAGGGTTTTTTGAAAAAAACACCCGAATCCAAAACACACCCGAATCCGACAAAAAAAATTCGGTGAGGTTTTGCCAAAACGCGGTCGAACCCAAAACACGGCCGCGGAACCGAACCCAAAACCAAAACACAAAACCCGAAAAATTTCCGGCGCTCATCTCTAGTTTTGGCCCGTTTTCGACAATGCCGATCCGACTTTTTTTAAAGTTGAATCGGTATTGTCGAAAAAGGTCCAAAAACCTGTCGGAAATGTCTGCAAATTTGACAAAACGGTGGCTTGGCGGGCGAATTCGCCGATCCACCTGTTTTTCGACATGTCAGAATCTACGACAAGTCGAAAAAACTGGCTTTTCGTTGAATGGGGCGAATGAAAATTTACCCTAAAAACGGCGAAAACGGACATTGTTTCAACCTGTCGGGCATCGCGATAGGAATTGAATACTGCACTAAATATTAAATATATTGTTGTATTGCTTATGTCCATCCTAAATTCTATACAATCATTTGATCCCTTCCTACCTTTCTTTTACAATGACACATTTTATAAATAGATCTCATTTTGCCAAAATACATTGCTGTTCAAGGGTGTAGCTACCATAGGTGCAGGGAGTGCAGCTGCTATGGGGCCCAGAGCTGAGACGGGCCCACATTTCCTGTCTCAGTTACATGTGTTGTGTACATTTCCCACCTTTGGGTGGTTCTTAGGGGCACTTACAAACTATTGCCTTTCGGCCTACAATATATCTAGTTATACCCCTAGACCTGCTTATTCTACTATGGCATAAAATGAACTGGAGTGCATTATAACGTTACTGTACATGTAGTAATATAAATTGGGGACCTGTAATGTGGAGGCACTATAGTATGGCATAATATAAACTGGGGGCACTTTAATGTGGCATAATATGAACTGGGGACACTATATATAGTAATGTGAATTAGTAGTACTGTATTGCATAATGGGGGTCATTCAGAACCGTTCTTCGCTGTGGTGCGAATGGGTTAAAACTGCGCATGTGTGGTGGCCGCAATGCACACGCGCGTCGTTGGCCAGCGACAGCTGTCGCCGGGCAACGACCAGAAGAGAGAAGAAAGTGATCGCTAGCGCGATCGCAAGAAGATTGACAGCGGGGAGGCGTTCCGGGGTTGATACTCACCATTTTCTGGGCGTGGAGATCCGAACGCAGGCGTGTCCAGGCGTTTGGAGGGCGGATGTCTGACGTCAATCCCGGGACCTTCGTCGCTGGATCCGTCACACAGGGTAAGTAAGTCTGACCCTGGTCTTGTTTTGCAGGAATATACGTATAAAATGGAGAGTAACACTTAACCAGCGCTTGTGTATAGACGTTCAGGGTCTGACGTATTTCTTATCTATTCGTCCTCATGGTAAATCATGTGAAGGAAAAAGATGTATATAGCATAACACCCTTTTAATTGACATACATGATAATAAACAAGTAAAAACAAGTAAAACAATTGTAGTGAATAGCACAAATCCTGGAGTGTTAATAGGTGCAGTGGGTAATTACCAGATGTTCTAGATGCACTATTTGCACCTTGAAAAAGACCCCAGCCCGGGGTGGAAACGCGTTGGTGAGATCCAGGGAGGCGTTTACGGGTTTGCAGTGGAGCGGAGACACGGTTGTAACATCACAAGACCGAACACTGGGGGAAATCCGGAATCCTTGCAGTCAAATCTCTATGCCTATTTAGAACTGTTTAACCGCAGTTCTAGAACATCTGGTAATTACCCACTGCACCTATTAACACTAGAGATGAGCGCCGGAAATTTTTCGGGTTTTGTGTTTTGGTTTTGGGTTCGGTTCCGCGGCCGTGTTTTGGGTTCGACCGCGTTTTGGCAAAACCTCACCGAATTTTTTTTGTCGGATTCGGGTGTGTTTTGGATTCGGGTGTTTTTTTTAAAAAAACCCTAAAAAACAGCTTAAATCATAGAATTTGGGGGTAATTTTGATCCCAAAGTATTATTAACCTCAAAAAACATAATTTACACTCATTTTCAGCCTATTCTGAACACATCACACCTCACAATATTATTTTTAGTCCTAAAATTTGCACCGAGGTCGCTGTGTGAGTAAGATAAGCGACCCTAGTGGCCGACACAAACACCGGGCCCATCTAGGAGTGGCACTGCAGTGTCACGCAGGATGGCCCTTCCAAAAAACCCTCCCCAAACAGCACATGACGCAAAGAAAAAAAGAGGCGCAATGAGGTAGCTGACTGTGTGAGTAAGATTAGCGACCCTAGTGGCCGACACAAACACCGGGCACATCTAGGAGTGGCACTGCAGTGTCACGCAGGATGTCCCTTCCAAAAAACCCTCCCCAAACAGCACATGACGCAAAGAAAAAAAGAGGCGCAATGAGGTAGCTGTGTGAGTAAGATTAGCGACCCTAGTGGCCGACACAAACACCGGGCCCATCTAGGAGTGGCACTGCAGTGTCACGCAGGATGTCCCTTCCAAAAAACCCTCCCCAATCAGCACATGATGCAAAGAAAAAGAAAAGAAAAAAGAGGTGCAAGATGGAATTATCCTTGGGCCCTCCCACCCACCCTTATGTTGTATAAACAAAACAGGACATGCACACTTTAACCAACCCATCATTTCCGTGACAGGGTCTGCCACACGACTGTGACTGATATGACGGGTTGGTTTGGACCCCCCCCCAAAAAAGAAGCAATTAATCTCTCCTTGCACAAACTGGCTCTACAGAGGCAAGATGTCCACCTCATCTTCACCCTCCGATATATCACCGTGTACATCCCCCTCCTCACAGATTATCAATTCGTCCCCACTGGAATCCACCATCTCAGCTCCCTGTGTACTTTGTGGAGGCAATTGCTGCTGGTCAATGTCTCCGCGGAGGAATTGATTATAATTCATTTTAATGAACATCATCTTCTCCACATTTTCTGGATGTAACCTCGTACGCCGATTGCTGACAAGGTGAGCGGCGGCACTAAACACTCTTTCGGAGTACACACTTGTGGGAGGGCAACTTAGGTAGAATAAAGCCAGTTTGTGCAAGGGCCTCCAAATTGCCTCTTTTTCCTGCCAGTATAAGTACGGACTGTGTGACGTGCCTACTTGGATGCGGTCACTCATATAATCCTCCACCATTCTATCAATGTTGAGAGAATCATATGCAGTGACAGTAGACGACATGTCCGTAATCGTTGTCAGGTCCTTCAGTCCGGACCAGATGTCAGCATCAGCAGTCGCTCCAGACTGCCCTGCATCACCGCCAGCGGGTGGGCTCGGAATTCTGAGCCTTTTCCTCGCACCCCCAGTTGCGGGAGAATGTGAAGGAGGAGATGTTGACAGGTCGCGTTCCGCTTGACTTGACAATTTTGTCACCAGCAGGTCTTTCAACCCCAGCAGACCTGTGTCTGCCGGAAAGAGAGATCCAAGGTAGGCTTTAAATCTAGGATCGAGCACGGTGGCCAAAATGTAGTGCTCTGATTTCAACAGATTGACCACCCGTGAATCCTTGTTAAGCGAATTAAGGGCTGCATCCACAAGTCCCACATGCCTAGCGGAATCGCTCCGTGTTAGCTCCTTCTTCAATGCCTCCTGCTTCTTCTGCAAAAGCCTGATGAGGGGAATGACCTGACTCAGGCTGGCAGTGTCTGAACTGACTTCACGTGTGGCAAGTTCAAAGGGCATCAGAACCTTGCACAACGTTGAAATCATTCTCCACTGCACTTGAGACAGGTGCATTCCATCTCCTATATCGTGCTCAATTGTATAGGCTTGAATGGCCTTTTGCTGCTCCTCCAACCTCTGAAGCATATAGAGGGTTGAATTCCACCTCGTTACCACTTCTTGCTTCAGATGATGGCAGGGCAGGTTCAGTAGTTTTTGGTGGTGCTCCAGTCTTCTGTACGTGGTGCCTGTACGCCGAAAGTGTCCCGCAATTTTTCTGGCCACCGACAGCATCTCTTGCACGCCCCTGTCGTTTTTTAAAAAATTCTGCACCACCAAATTCAAGGTATGTGCAAAACATGGGACGTGCTGGAATTTGCCCATATTTAATGCACACACAATATTGCTGGCGTTGTCCGATGCCACAAATCCACAGGAGAGTCCAATTGGGGTAAGCCATTCCGCGATGATCTTCCTCAGTTGCCGTAAGAGGTTTTCAGCTGTGTGCGTATTCTGGAAAGCGGTGATACAAAGCGTAGCCTGCCTAGGAAAGAGTTGGCGTTTGCGAGATGCTGCTACTGGTGCCGCCGCTGCTGTTCTTGCGGCGGGAGTCCATACATCTACCCAGTGGGCTGTCACAGTCATATAGTCCTGACCCTGCCCTGCTCCACTTGTCCACATGTCCGTGGTTAAGTGGACATTGGGTACAACTGCATTTTTTAGGAGACTGGTGAGTCTTTTTCTGACGTCCGTGTACATTCTCGGTATCGCCTGCCTAGAGAAGTGGAACCTAGATGGTATTTGGTAACGGGGGCACACTGCCTCAATAAATTGTCTAGTTCCCTGTGAACTAACGGCGGATACCGGACGCACGTCTAACACCAACATAGTTGTCAAGGACTCAGTTATCCGCTTTGCAGTAGGATGACTGCTGTGATATTTCATCTTCCTCGCAAAGGACTGTTGAACAGTCAATTGCTTACTGGAAGTAGTACAAGTGGGCTTACGACTTCCCCTCTGGGATGACCATCGACTCCCAGCGGCAACAACAGCAGCGCCAGCAGCAGTAGGCGTTACACGCAAGGATGCATCGGAGGAATCCCAGGCAGGAGAGGACTCGTCAGACTTGCCAGTGACATGGCCTGCAGGACTATTGGCATTCCTGGGGAAGGAGGAAATTGACACTGAGGGAGTTGGTGGGGTGGTTTGCGTGAGCTTGGTTACAAGAGGAAGGGATTTACTGGTCAGTGGACTGCTTCCGCTGTCACCCAAAGTTTTTGAACTTGTCACTGACTTATTATGAATGCGCTGCAGGTGACGTATAAGGGAGGATGTTCCGAGGTGGTTAACGTCCTTACCCCTACTTATTACAGCTTGACAAAGGGAACACACGGCTTGACACCTGTTGTCCGCATTTCTGGTGAAATACCTCCACACCGAAGAGCTGATTTTTTTGGTATTTTCACCTGGCATGTCAACGGCCATATTCCTCCCACGGACAACAGGTGTCTCCCCGGGTGCCTGACTTAAACAAACCACCTCACCATCAGAATCCTCCTGGTCAATTTCCTCCCCAGCGCCAGCAACACCCATATCCTCCTCATCCTGGTGTACTTCAACACTGACATCTTCAATCTGACTATCAGGAACTGGACTGCGGGTGCTCCTTCCAGCACTTGCAGGGGGCATGCAAATAGTGGAAGGCGCATGCTCTTCACGTCCAGTGTTGGGAAGGTCAGGCATCGCAAACGACACAATTGGACTCTCCTTGTGGATTTGGGATTTCAAAGAACGCACAGTTCTTTGCGGTGCTTTTGCCAGCTTGAGTCTTTTCAGTTTTCTAGCGAGAGGCTGAGTGCTTCCATCCTCATGTGAAGCTGAACCACTAGCCATGAACATAGGCCAGGGCCTCAGCCGTTCCTTGCCACTCCGTGTGGTAAATGGCATATTGGCAAGTTTACGCTTCTCCTCCGACAATTTTATTTTAGGTTTTGGAGTCCTTTTTTTTCTGATATTTGGTGTTTTGGATTTGACATGCTCTGTACTATGACATTGGGCATCGGCCTTGGCAGACGACGTTGCTGGCATTTCATCGTCTCGGCCATGACTAGTGGCAGCAGCTTCAGCACGAGGTGGAAGTGGATCTTGATCTTTCCCTAATTTTGGAACCTCAACTTTTTTGTTCTCCATATTTTATAGGCAGAACTAAAAGGCACCTCAGGTAAACAATGGAGATGGATGGATTGGATACTAGTATACAATTATGGACGGACTGCCACGGTTAGGTGGTATAAAAAAACCACGGTTAGGTGGTATATATTATAATAATAATACAATTATGGATGGACGGACTGCCTGCCGACTGCCGACACAGAGGTAGCCACAGCCGTGAACTACCGCACTGTACACTGGTTGATAAAGAGATAGTAGTATACTCGTAACAACTAGTATGACACTATGACGACGGTATAAAGAATGAAAAAAAAACCACGGTTAGGTGGTATATATTATAATAATAATACAATTATGGATGGACGGACTGCCTGCCGACTGCCGACACAGAGGTAGCCACAGCCGTGAACTACCGCACTGTACACTGGTTGATAAAGAGATAGTAGTATACTCGTAACAACTAGTATGACACTATGACGACGGTATAAAGAATGAAAAAAAAACCACGGTTAGGTGGTATATATTATAATAATAATACAATTATGGATGGACGGACTGCCTGCCGACTGCCGACACAGAGGTAGCCACAGCCGTGAACTACCGCACTGTACACTGGTTGATAAAGAGATAGTAGTATACTCGTAACAACTAGTATGACACTATGACGACGGTATAAAGAATGAAAAAAAAACCACGGTTAGGTGGTATATATTATAATAATAATACAATTATGGATGGACGGACTGCCTGCCGACTGCCGACACAGAGGTAGCCACAGCCGTGAACTACCGCACTGTACACTGGTTGATAAAGAGATAGTAGTATACTCGTAACAACTAGTATGACACTATGACGACGGTATAAAGAATGCAAAAAAAACCACAGTTAGGTGGTATATATTATAATAATAATACAATTATGGATGGACGGACTGCCTGCCGACTGCCGACACAGAGGTAGCCACAGCCGTGAACTACCGCACTGTACACTGGTTGATAAAGAGATAGTAGTATACTCGTAACAACTAGTATGACACTATGACGGTATAAAGAATGAAAAAAAAACCACGGTTAGGTGGTATATATTATAATAATAATACAATTATGGATGGACGGACTGCCTGCCGACTGCCGACACAGAGGTAGCCACAGCCGTGAACTACCGCACTGTACACTGGTTGATAAAGAGATAGTAGTATACTCGTAACAATTAGGATGACACTATGACGGTATAAAGAATGAAAAAAAAACCACGGTTAGGTGGTAGGTATATAATAATAAATAATACAATTCTGGTCGGACGGACTGCCTGCCGTGTGCCGACACAGAGGTAGCCACAGCCGTGAACTACCGCACTGTACACTGGTTGATAAAGAGATAGTAGTATACTCGTAACAATTAGGATGACACTATGACGGTATAAAGAATGAAAAAAAAACCACGGTTAGGTGGTAGGTATATAATAATAAATAATACAATTCTGGTCGGACGGACTGCCTGCCGTGTGCCGACACAGAGGTAGCCACAGCCGTGAACTACCGCACTGTACACTGGTTGATAAAGAGATAGTAGTATACTCGTAACAATTAGGATGACACTATGACGGTATAAAGAATGAAAAAAAAACCACGGTTAGGTGGTAGGTATATAATAATAAATAATACAATTCTGGTCGGACGGACTGCCTGCCGTGTGCCGACACAGAGGTAGCCACAGCCGTGAACTACCGCACTGTACACTGGTTGATAAAGAGATAGTAGTATACTCGTAACAATTAGGATGACACTATGACGGTATAAAGAATGAAAAAAAAAACACGGTTAGGTGGTAGGTATATAATAATAAATAATACAATTCTGGTCGGACGGACTGCCTGCCGTGTGCCGACACAGAGGTAGCCACAGCCGTGAACTACCGCACTGTACACTGGTTGATAAAGAGATAGTAGTATACTCGTAACAATTAGGATGACACTATGACGGTATAAAGAATGAAAAAAAAACCACGGTTAGGTGGTAGGTATATAATAATAAATAATACAATTCTGGTCGGACGGACTGCCTGCCGTGTGCCGACACAGAGGTAGCCACAGCCGTGAACTACCGCACTGTACTGTGTCTGCTGCTAATATAGACTGGTTGATATTTAAAGAGATATTAGTAGTATACAACAATACTATACTGGTGGTCAGGCACTGGTCACCACTCCTGCAGCAAAAGTGTGCACTGTTAATTAATATAATTGTACTCCTGGCTCCTGCTAACAACCTGCAGTGCTCCCCAGTCTCCCCCACAATTAATTATAAGCTTTTAATTTATACATTGATGACTGTGCAGCACACTGGGCTGAGCTGAGTGCACACAGACTGAGTCACACTGTGTGACTGACTGTGCTGTGTATCGTTTTTTTTTTCAGGCAGAGAACGGATATAGCAGAGAGAAGTGAACGGATATATTATATTAAATAAAAGTTAACTAGCAACTGCACTGGTCACTGACTGTGGTAAACTAACTCTGTCTGCGACTCTGCACAATCTCTCTCTATCTAATCTATCTATCTCTATTCTAATGGAGAGGACGCCAGACACGTCCTCTCCCTATCAATCTCAATGCACGAGTGAAAATGGCGGCGACGCGCGGCTCCTTATATAGAATCCGAGTCTCGCGATAGAATCCGAGCCTCGCGAGAATCCGACAGCGTCATGATGACGTTCGGGCGCGCTCGGGTTAACCGAGCAAGGCGGGAAGATCCGAGTCGCTCGGACCCGTGGAAAAAAAAGTGAAGTTCGTGCGGGTTCGGATTCAAAGAAACCGAACCCGCTCATCTCTAATTAACACTCCAGGATTTGTGCTATTCACTACAATTGTTTTACTTGTTTTTACTTGTTTATTATCATGTATGTCAATTAAAAGGGTGTTATACTATATACATCTTTTTCCTTCACATGATTTACCATGAGGACGAATAGATAAGAAATACGTCAGACCCTGAACGTCTATACACAAGCGCTGGTTAAGTGTTACTCTCCATTTTATACGTATATTTGTGCACTTTTTGGTGAGTGGTTGGAGGAAACCTCACAGGAGTTTAAACATTACTAGCAGCTTTTGCGCACGGGACACTTTCACCCCTTTTTTCGTTATATTGTTTTGCAGGAAACCTTTTCGCATAGCAGGGCTGCAAAAGCGATCGCAGCCCTGCTATGCTAAAATACACTCCCCCATAGGCGGCGTCAAGTTGATCGCACGAGCAGCAAAAAGTTGCTACCTGCGATCAACTCGGAATGAGAGCCAATGTGTGCTGGCAACCCTACAATGTGAAGCCCTACAGCCATATGGTATATAAAATAAACAAAGGTACTGTACTGTAGTACTCTGGGGGATAACATTAATTAAGACACTACTATAGTTTAGTAAATAAACTAGGGCACTATTATGGGGCAATCAATGAACAACCGCTGGAGAGAAGTATCTCTCTAGAGGCATTGGGATAGGGGCCCCTTCAAAATGTTGCTATGGGGCCCACAAAGTTCTGGCTACGCCCCTGTTGCTGTTCTTCCTCCTTTAACATTCCAGCTTCTGCTGAGCTCTCTGAACACAGTAACTCTGGCAAACATAATGTGAACCAATTTCAGCTCTCAAGTGGCTTGTTACACTATGAGAAACGTATCACGTTCGCTGATATTTCGGTAAGACATCACGTTTACTGATATATTGCTATCATGTCTGTACAAAGGGGATGCAGAAGCTTGCTATACAATTTGCTCTGTAAACAAATGAAATGATAATGCCAAACAAAACAGGGTGGAATATCCTAAATATAATAAGGGAGGCCAGGGGTGGATCAAAAGAGGGGAGCGCTTGTTATAGATATGCTTGTGAGAAGGTGGGTGGGGGGTAAATGTTGCTCAACTGAGGCCTTCCACATGTTTGGGGGTCTTGTGAACTGCTCCTTTCTTTCTTACCGGCCTGGGTGCTGATTCAGAGTAGGAATCCATGTAAAAATAAAGCTGCCCATTATTTGTGGGCCACAATGTTGACATTTTCGTAATGTCACCTTTCATATTTTAGTCAAAATACCGACGGTGGAATTCCAACACTACTCGGAATGTTGGCGCCAGGATCCCGATATTGGCCCTCATTCCGCGTTGATTGGTCGCTAGCTATTTTTTTTTGAGCCGTGCAAACGTATGGTCGCCGCCCACGGGGGAGTGTATTTTCGCTTTGCAAGTGTGCGATCGCATGTGCAACCGAGCGGTACGAAAAAGTTTTTTGCAGTTTCTGAGTAGGTCTGAGTAACAGCCCTTGCGATCACTTCAGCCTGTCCGGTCCCGGAATTGACGTCAGACACCCGCCCTGCAAACGCCTGGACACGCCTGCGTTTTCCCTTCCACTCCCAGAAAATGGTCAGTTGACACCCATAAATGCCTTCTTCCTGCCAATCTCCTTGCGATCGGTTGTGTGAATGGATTCGTCGCTAGAAGCATTGCCCAGCAACGATGCTGTTTGTACCCGTACATCGCGCGTGCGCATTGCGGTGCATACGCATGTGCAGTAGTAACCTGATCGCTGTGCTGCAAAAAACGGCAGCGAACGATCAACTCAGAATGAGGGCCATTGATCACTATCCCGGTGCCAGTATCCTGGCCTCTGGGATTCCGAACGAGGATTTGATGGGCAGGCAGAGCGGTAAGCCGTGGTGGTGTGTTGGTTAAGTTTAGGCTGCTGGGGGAGGGTTAGGGATAGGCTGTGGTTTTAGGCTACATGGAGGGGGACTTAGGGTTAGGCACCCCCGGGAAAAGTCAGGGTTAGGCTGCGGGGGGGAGGAAGGGTTAGGTTTAGGCTGCGGGGAGGGGTGGTTAGGGTTAGGCACCACTGGGGAGGGTTAGGCTTAGGCTACAGAGGGAATGTGGTTCTTACCACCTTGGTGTCAGGATACTGAGTTTTGGGATGCCACTGTTAGTATTTTGACTGCTGGCAGCCCAAATGCCTGCATCCTGATACCATCCCTATGAATGTTGATATTATAGTGTTGACATACAACTACATTTTGCACAGTGTGGTACTGTAGCTGACATCATAATGTTGACACTGAATGTCAACATTCAGAGTCAACATGTTTACAATGTCGACATTTAACATGTCGATATACACAATGCTGACAATGACATAATGTCGTCATTGCCAGAATGCTGACATTGTGAATGTCGACAATAAGATTTTCAATTTAAACCTAAGCCTACCCCTAACCCTAAAATCAGGTGCAGACATTCTGGCTGCCGACATTCACAATGTTGACAATCTGAATACCGACATGTTGTATGTTGACACTTAGGGGCAAATTTACTAAGGTAGTCGTTTTTTTTAGAACTGGTGAGGTTGCTCATAGCAACCAATCAGATTCTATCTATTAACGTCTAGAAGCAGCTAGATAAATGTTAAGGAGAATCTGATTGGTTGCTATGAGCAACATCACCAGTTCTAAAAAAACCTCCCAGCTTTGGAAATGTACCCTTAATGTTGACATTCAGACCATGGTGTCATTATGCCGTCGATATTCTGAATGACAGTGTGACTGCATACTAGTGGAGTAGGCAGGCTAGACGGACCACTCGCTTCCTTTCTGTTGTCATTCTCTTTTATACATTATTACAGTCAGGGTCGGACTGGCCCACAGGGGTACCAGGGAAACCACCGGTAGGCCCCACTGCCTGAGGGCCCACTCCTTCCTCTAGGGATCAAGTTCCAGACTGTGCACTTGTATTATACATGGTAGATATGTTGCATTACACTGCACTACACTATTGTGTATTTCAAGCCTCTGTGGAGGCTAGCCACACCCCCTTTGTAGGCTGGCCACACCCCTAAGTATGGGCCCCTATACCGGCAGTCCCCAGGTGGGCCCTTCATGACCCAGTCCGACACTGATTACAGTAGATCCTCTTTTTTATTTTGTATGTTCCTATGATTGTCATAAATATCTTGTGTGTCTCCATGTCTCTGGGAATGGTCAAACGGAGCCATGTTTTCTGTTTAATCAGTGTAATCATTCAAGTCTAGTAAATCTGCATGTTTTCGGTAGCAGTCTACAAATGTGTACAGTACCTCCCTCTTTCTTCATGTAATTCCTGTGATAAAACTGAGGGTTGTTTAGACAATGCAATGTGCAGATTACATTGTACATGCAGAAATGATTCATTATTTTCCTCTGCTGGATTAGCCCCGGGCGGAAGAAGGATGCGTATACAGATGTTTCTGTCATTTGCTACTGACTATGCATTTAATCCTCACAAACACAAAACATTCAATTGGAATCCCCATCCGGAAGTCTAACAGCTTACACTGAAACTAGACGCTCTGCTGCTCTGACTGACCGCAGCACATGCAGCACCAAGCTGTTTCAGGATTAGAACAGTGATGAAGTAGATTGAGTTTGACCTGTTTCGCTGCATGTCTTTCTAATGACATGAGATACGTCTGTGTGTTACATTGCTGGTAACAGTAGAGGTGCTTTGTGAGGTCGTAAAACAGTCATTTTATATGGACTAAAACCAATACAGGGTGATTTTAAAGCAAAAGCTATCTTACATACAGTATGTATTATCATTATTATTATACTTTATTTATATGGCGCCACAAGGGATCCGCAGCGCCCAATTACAGAGTACATAAACAAGCAAAACAAGAAAACAGTGACTTACAATATAGGACAAGTACGCGTATAGAAACATAGGGGGTAATTCCAAGTTGATCGCAGCAGGAAAATTTTTAGCAGTTGGCCAAAACCATGTGCACTGCAGGGGAGGCAGATATAACATGTGCAGAGAGAGTTATATTTGGGTGGGTTATTTTGTTTCTGTGCAGGGTAAATACTGGCTGCTTTATTTTTACACTGCAAATTAGATTGCAGATTGAACACACCACACCCAAATCTAACTCTCTCTGCACATGTTAAATCTGCCCCCCCTGCAGTGCACATGGTTTTGCCCAACTGCTAAAAATTTTCCTGCTGCGATCAACTTGGAATTACCCCCATAGCTGCATCAGCAGACAACACTGAAGTAAGTATCAGGGGGGCAGAAAACCGAGGGATTTGGTGCCGTCGAAACTCGAAAGGGAGTATGGAGTAGAAGATGATTTACAGTAAGTAAGAAAAGGAAAAGCACATGAGGGGAGAGGGCCCTGCTCGTGAGAACTTACATTCTAAAGGGGAGGGTCAGACAGACAGACAGGGGTAACACAGATGGGGATGATGATGATGATTATTCAGACTAGTTGGGGCTGAGGGTATTTCGAATAATCAGTTTGTATACTTGGACACATATTAAACAATGAGGCTGATTCTCAGTCGGAAAGATCTCTTCGTGCTGATGCAAATTGAGAGCGAAGGCCCTTATTCAGGTTGAGTCGCAAATGTCAGTGGCAGGTGTCGGGGGAGGGGGGCGGTGACGCGACGTTATGGGGGATTGGTCTGGACCATTTTAGGGGCAGCTGCGTGATGTCCCACGCAGACGCTGCAGGAAAAAACATGGCAGCCAGGCTGGGATCGACTCCAGTTGCAGCAATCGCGATCTAATTGCGATGCAATCACAATGAGATGGTGAGCGGAGCGCTGGGTGGAGCTTCTCATGTTGGGCGGTCATGCGCTGTACTGGGCGGCCCCCCAGCATGAGATTTTTTCAGTAGCAGATTTTGCTATTTAGCAGAATCTGCTACTGATACTGAAATAGGCCCTATAGCATACAGTGCATGCATGGAAGCAAATTTGCTCATTTTCACTTCTCTCCATCTGAATCTGAGTCAGGTGGATCATTGCCGAGTTTCGCTTTAAGCGTAATGGGCGTTTCAGGCCGAGGACTGGGCAGGGACAATGCAATCAGTTGCAGCTTTAAACAGGGCCGGTGCAAGGTGTCTCTGCACCCTAGGCAAAGCTTCAGCCTAGCACCCCCTAACCTGCAACCCCCTCCACCCGCAACCTACCGGAGACGAGATGCAGGTGGCCAGGGGCGTAGCCAGAACTTTGTGGGCCCCATAGCAACATTTTAAAGGGGCCCCCATCCCAATGCCCTAGTTCATTTTCTAAACTATAGTATTGCCTTATGTAATGTTATACCCCATAGTAGTGCCCTAGTTTCTTTTGTGAATTGTAGTAGTGCTTAAGTTCACCCTATGTCACATTTCAGAGCTGCCAGTACACATTATGCCATACACAGTGCCCGCAATTCACATTATGATATAGTGCTCCCCGTTCCTATTGTGCCTCAATACAGTGCCCTGGTTCATATTATATAACATTAAAATGCCCTTCAGTTCATTTTATACCACACTACAATGAGCAGGTCCAGGGACATACCTAGATATATTGCAGGCCCCAAGGAAAAAGTTTTAAAGGACCCAAAATGGTGAAAAATGTGTATAACACATGTAACTGTGACAGGGAAGGTGGCCCCTCTCAGCTCTGGGCCCCATAGCAGCTGCACCGCCTGCACCTATGGTAGCTACGCCCTTGCAGGTGGCCACTAGTTGGGGGGGGGGGGGGGATTGCATCATTATACATATACTGAGAAAAGGGATGACACTCAGGACTTTTAATGTGGAAAAGTAAATTGAAAACATAGTCACAACATTGTGTGACATTGTTCACAATATACATTCACTTTCAAATCCTTGAGTGATGACCATTCTTTCTCCCTATGTATACACACTAGCTGACATTATAGCGTTGCTGCTGGGTTCAGACATGTAGTCAGGTGCTGCTTGCTCCTGGAGTGCTGGGATCCAGGGGCCTGGAGGAGGTGCATAAGGGCTCTGAGGAGCAGCCGTGGGGCACCCCTTAGGAGCCATAGTTACATCTGTCTGCTGCACACGTGTCAGCACGGAGGAAGTGCTGAGACATTGGCCCTCATTCCGAGTTGTTCGCTCGCTGCTATTTTTAGCAGAATTGCTAATAGGCTAAAATCCGGCAGTTCTGCGCATGCGTATGCACAGCAGGGCGCATGCGCTAAGTATTTTTGCACAAAACTATGCTATTTTACTCGCGGGCGAACAAAGCTTTTCAATCGCTCTGCTGATCGTAGCAGTGGCGGAACTAGCGAGCGGTGGGCCCAGGTGCGACAAAATGCTTTGCCCCCCCCCCCCCTCCCCATCCCATCCAAGTCCACCCCCTCACCCCTGGAGACGATCTGGTGAGGGGGACCTGCTCAGGGCCAGAGAAATGGATACCTAGCAACAGTGCCGTAACTAGACATTTTAGCACTGTGTGCAAGAAACAGCATCGTAGGCGCGCGCAAAAATACATAGTGGCGTGGCTTCGTGGGGAAGGGGTGTGGCCACACAATAATACCAATTCATAAAACGGTGCACAGTAGTCTCCATTATTCAAATTACGCCGCACAGTAGCACCACTACACCAGGTAGAGTCCTTATACACCTTACGGCGGGCAGATTCCTCTTTTTACACATTACGGCAGACAGCGTCCCCTTTTTACACATTACGGCAGACAGCGTCCCCCTTTTTACACATAACGGCAGACAGCGTGCACTTTTTACACATAATGGCAGACAGCGTCCCCTTTTTACACATAACGGCAGACAGCGTGCCCTTTTTACACATAACGGCAGACAGCGTGCACTTTTTACACATAACGGCAGACAGCGTGCCCTTGTTACACATAGCGGCAGACAGCGTCCCCTTTTTACACATAACGGCAGACAGCGTGCCTTTGTTACACATAGCGGCAGACAGCGTACACTTTTTACACATAACGGCAGACAGCGTGCCCTTGTTAAACATAGCGGCAGACAGCATACACTTTTTACACATAACGGCAGACAGCATGCCCTTTTTACACATAACGGCAGACAGCGTCCCCTTTTTACACATAACGGCAGACAGCGTGCCCTTGTTACACATAGCGGCAGACAGCGTACACTTTTTACACATAACCGCAGACAGCGTGCCCTTGTTAAACATAGCGGCAGACAGCGTACACTTTTTACACATTACGGCAGATAGTGTGCCCTTGTTACACATTACGGCAGACAGCGTCCCCCTTTTTACACATTACGGCAGGCAGATTCCCCCTTTTTACACATCGCGGCAGGCAGATTCCCCCTTTTTACACATCACGTCAGACAGATTCCCCTTTTTTACACATTGCGGCAAAGATTCCCCCTTTTTACACATTACGGCAGACAGATTCCCCCTTTTTACACATTACATCAGGCAGATTCCCCCTTTCTACACATTACGGCAGGCAGATTCCCCCTTTTTACACATTACATCAGGCAGATTCCTTCTTTTTACACATTACGGCAGGCAGATTCCCCCTTTTTACACATTGCGGCAGGCAGATTCCCCCTTTTTACACATTGCGGCAAGCAGATTCCCCATTTTTACACTTTGCGGCAGGCAGATTCCCCCTTTTTACACTTTGCGGCAGGCAGATTTCCCCTTTTTACACATTGCGGCAAGCAGATTCCCCCTTTTTACACATTGCGGCAGGCAGATTCCCCCTTTTTACACATTACGGCAGACAGTCCCAAGAAAGAAAGAAAGAAAGAAAGAAAGAAAGAAAGAAAGAAAGAAAGAAAGAAAGAAAGAAAGAAAGAAAGAAAGAAAGAAAGAAAGAAAGAAAGAAAGAAAGAAAGAAAGAAAGAAAGAAAGAAAGAAAGAATGAATTATACTTACCCTCTCCGCTGGCTCAGGCTCCTCGGTGCAGCTTCTGGTCACGATTCCCGGGCAGGAGAGAAGGAGGAGGAGGGAGGAGGAGGGAGGTGGAGGAGGGAGCCGCAGCAGCGCTGTGTTATTGGTGGAGGTGCTGCTGCTGCTGTCCCTCTGCTTCACTATAGGCTGTTCTCGGAAGACAGCCTATAGTGAAGCAGAGGGACAGCAGCAGCAGCGCCTCCACCAGTAACAAAGCGCTGCTGCGGCTCCCTCCTCCACCTCCCTCCTCCTCCTTCTCCCCCGTACCGCTGCGCTCCTATCCTCTCTGTCCGGGCGGCTGTGTGCTGCGGGCAGCGGTTGCCCGCAGCACACAGCGGCATGTAATGACTCAGTTTGACTCATTACATGCTTTGGGCCCCTGGGAGGACTGGTTGCACTGGCGGTAGTTCTGCCTCTGGATCGTAGTGTGATTGACAGGAAGTGGGTGTTTCTGGGCGGAAACTGGCCGTTTTCAGGGAGTGTGCTAAAAAACGCAGGCTTGCCAGGTAAAAACGCAGGAGTGGCTGGAAAAACGGGGGAGTGGCTGGCCGGACGCAGGGCGTGTTTGTGATGTCAAACCAGGAACTAAACGGACTGAGGTGATCGCAATCTAGGAGTAGGTCTGGAGCTACTCAGAAACTGCAAGGAAATACTTAATAGCAGAATTGCTAATCTTTCGTTAGCAATTCTGCTATGCTAAGATACACTCCCAGAGGGCGGTGGCTTTGTGTTTGCATTTCTGCTAAAAGTAGCTAGCGAGCGAACAACTCGGAATGAGGGCCATTATGTGGTACAACCTGATATAGGCGGCTGCACCCGATTAGACTCGCAGCATCAGCCATGGCAGTGTAAAAGGAGGAGGTCGCATACAGAGACATCCTACAGTTTTTTGATAGATGAATTCAGTGGCGCCCTCCAGGGACCGGCGCACCTAGGCTGCTGCCTAAAGCTGCCTAATGGTAGAGCTGACCCTGGCTTTAAATGGAAAAACAGTGGGCCGAGCGGCTTCCTAGTTAAAAGCCGCACAGCTGCTCGCAGTAGCCATACAGAAAGTCACATTAGCATAAGAAAGTAACACAGACTTCTGCGGCATCACGCACACACAGCCACATTGCGTACGACAAAGAATCCGCTCTAGTGTATTTATTTATTTTAATTATGCAGTTTAGTTTTTATGGGCTAAGTAGTATCATTTAGTATTCAGTTATCATGAGCTGATATACTATTTCGACTTGCGTTGGTCGTGTTGGGGTTATTGCCATTTCTGATCATTGGTATTAAGAACATCTTCATTCTACTGCATTAATGATACAACTAATCTCTAAGTATCATGTACTGTATATAAAATACTTTCTTCCCAGCATTTATTGTTGGGTAAATAAAATACTGGTGTTTGAAACCCAGTGACGAATCGTTGTGCTGGCCTATGCCCCTGTTGCTCATTCCCTGTGTTACCCCCACATGCAGGCCACACGTCACTGGAGGCCAGTTCTGCAAGTCATTCTATGTAAACATTGTACATTACCACAGGCAAGCATTAGCTGCAGGGGGAAGTTATGAATCCGGGAAAGTAGTGATGTCTGCAGGGCTGCATGATAATATGAATCCTTCTTGACTATAGCCTTTGTACATCGGTACTTTCATTATTTGTAATTTAGCTGTACATTTTTATATGTCTTTCACCAGCTTTGTACTTGCTATTAGTGATATTAAAGCGACAATCATTTAAAGGGCATGGTTTTGCCTTATGAATGATTTTTGCTATAAAAAACGTCCAAGTTCGGCCGGGACCTGCACCTCTGGCCAACCCGGACATCATTTCTTCTGGCCCAGAATATCAATGTTTTGGCACCTTTAAGCACGGGGCAACCTTTGGCAGTGACAAAACATTGGTTCCACCTACACGGTAAAACCACCGTGGCAGTGACTTGTACTGCTTCCACTCACGCTGAAACAGCATTGATAGCTAAAAGTGATTTACAGTACAATACTGATTTACAGACTCTGGAGCCAATGCAGAGTCATAAGTAGATTAGGCGTACATAAAGGTGCATACACACGGAGCGATATAACTGAGCGATTTTGACTATATAGTCAAAATCGCTCAGAAAGTTAGTGCAGATCGCTCCGTGTGTACACAGCCAGCGATAGCGATGCGCGTCCCCGCTAGGTCGCTATCGCTGGGAAAAATAGTCAGTGCAGGCAAGTCAATTTTGGCTATGTCGCTGCAAAAGTTAGTCAAAATCGCTAAAGGTGCATACACACGGAGCGATATAACTGAGCGATTTTGACTATATAGTCAAAATCGCTCAGAAAGTTAGTGCAGATCGCTCCGTGTGTATACAGGCAGCGATAGCGATGCGCGTCCCCGCTAGGTCGCTATCGCTGGGAAAAATAGTCAGTGCAGGCAAGTCAATTTTGGCTATGTCGCTGCTAAAGTTAGTCAAAATCGCTATACTTTAAGAGGCCAGCGATTTTTCCCAGCGATAGCGATTTTGCAGGCGGCGGTGGTGCGGGCGGCGGCGGGTTGTGGCGGCGGTGCGGGCGGCGGCGGGTTGCGGTGGCGGTGTGGGCGACGGCGGGTTACGGCGGCGGTGCGGGCGGCGTCGGGTTGCGGTGTGGGCGGCAGTGGGTTGCGGTGGTGGTGTGGGCGGCGGCGGGTTGCGGCAGCGGTGCGGGCGGGGGAAATTTACCTTTATCTTTATCTTACAGAGTTTGGCAGCGGAGCGGTACCAGTTTCAAAAATGGCGCCTCAGCGTCATTTTTGAAATTCAAGATGGCCGCCGCGAGCCAATCACGGCTCGCCGCGTCATCGCCCCGCCCCCTCCCGCTGACTTATAAAAGTCAGCGCGAGGCAGCGGCTTTCAGTCCGACGGCGGAGGAGGAGCGGAGAAGAGCTCCTGAATCCTGAAGACGCCGTGGAAGTCCTGGATGGGCGGCGGCTATGCAAAAGAGCTTAGCAGCCGCCGCCCACCAGGTGAAGACGCCGGAAGCCCTGGGAAGGCGGCGGCCATGCAAAAGAGCTTAAAGGCCGCCGCCCCCAGGTGAAGACCCAGTTTAATAAAGGATTTTTTAAAGAATGTGTTGTGTTTTTTTTTCAATATTTTCTTTACAGGTGCCAGCGGGCCCTTTATGTCCGGGCATGCTGGCACTTGTGGTTCTCCAAGTGCCAGCATGCTGGGGAAGGCTTGCTGGGACCTGTAGGCCACCTGTAAAGAACAATATTACTATTGAAAGGCTATCAGCCCCCCCATCCGCAGCCCATTGGATGGGGGGGGACAGCCTCGGGCTTCACCCCTGGCCCTTGGGTGGCTGGGGGGGGGGGACCCCTTGATTTAAGGGGTCCTCACTCCTCCAGTGTACCCCGGCCAGGGGTGACTAGTTGGGGGGGTAATGGCACGGCCGCAGGGACCAATATAAAAGTGTCCCCCGGCTGTGGCATTATCTCCCTGGCTAGTGGAGCCCGGTGCTGGTTTTAAAAATACGGGGGACCCCTATGTCTTTTGTCCCCCGTATTTTTTAAACCAGGACCGGACGCAGAGCCCGGTGCTGGTTGTCCAAATATGGGGGAACCCTACTCATTTTTTCCTCTGTATTTTAACAACCAGGACTGGCTCAAAGAGCCCGAGGCTGGTTTTACATAGGAGGGGGGACCCCACGCAAATTTTTTTTTTTACTTTTAGTTATTTAAATACCAGCCACCCTGTAAAATCGTCCTATATATGACACTCATCCCCTTATTTAAATGAGATAGTCAAAATCTCCCATAGCCAAAATCTCTTGCATAGTTAGACAAAATCTCTGGTAAAGTTAGTCAAAATCTCCTACTGCCAGTTCAAGGGAAAAGTTAGTCAAAATCTCTCATAGTCAAAATCTCTCCGTGTGTATGCACCTTAACACTTTAAGAGGCCAGCGATTTTTCCCAGCGATAGCGATGTGCAGGCGGCGGTGGTGCGGGCGGCGGTGGTGCGGGCGGCGGCGGGTTGTGGCGGCGGTGCGGGCGGCGGCGGGTTGCGGTGTGGGCGGCGGTGGGTTGCGGTGGCGGTGCGGGCGGCGGCGGGTTGCGGCAGCGGTGCGGGCGGGGGAAATTTACCTTTCTATTGCAGAGTTTGGCAGCGGAGCGGTACCAGTTTCAAAAATGGCGCCTCAGCGTCATTTTTGAAATTCAAGATGGCCGCCGCGAGCCAATCACGGCTCGCCGCGTCATCGCCCCGCCCCCTCCCGCTGACTTATATAAGTCAGCGCAAGGCAGCGGCTGTCAGTCCGACGGCGGAGGAGGAGCGGAGAAGAGCTCCTGAAGACGCCGTGGAAGTCCTGGATGGGCGGCGGCTATGCAAAAGAGCTTAGCAGCCGCCGCCCACCAGGTGAAGATGCTGGAAGTCCTGGGAAGGCGGCGGCCATGCAAAAGAGCTTAAAGGCCGCCGCCTCCCAGGTGAAGACGTCGTGGAAGTCCTGGATGGGCGGCGGCTATGCAAAAGAGCTTAGCAGCCGCCGCCCACCAGGTGAAGACGCCGGAGCAAGACCCCAGAAGCCCTGGGGAGGTGGCGCCCCCCCAGGTGAAGACGCCGGAAGCCCTGGGAAGGCGGCGGCCATGCAAAAGAGCTTAAAGGCCGCCGCCCCCAGGTGAAGACCCAGTTTAATAAAGGATTTTTAAAAGAATGTGTTGTGGTTTTTTTTTAATATTTTCTTTACAGGTGGACTACAGGTGCCAGCGGGCCCTTTATGTCCGGGCATGCTGGCACTTGTGGTTCTCCAAGTGCCAACATGCTGGGGCAGGCTTGCTGGGACCTGTAGGCCTCCTGTAAAGAACAATATTACTATTGAAAGGCTATCAGCCTCCCATCCATCGGGCCACGGATGGGGGGGACAGCCTCGGGCTTCACCCCTGGCCCTTGGGTGGCTGGAGGGGGGGACTCCTTGATTTAAGGGGTCCTCACTCCTCCAGTGTACCCCGGCCAGGGGTGACTAGTTGGGGGGGTAATGGCACGGCCGCAGGGACCAATATAAAAGTGTCCCCCGGCTGTGGCATTATCTCCCTGGCTAGTGGAGCCCGGTGCTGGTTTGGAAAATACGGGGGACCCCTATGTCTTTTGTCCCCCGTATTTTTTAAACCAGGACCGGACGCAGAGCCCGGTGCTGGTTGTCTAAATATGGGGGAACCCTACTCATTTTTTCCTCTGTATTTTAACAACCAGGACTGGCTCAAAGAGCCCGAGGCTGGTTTTACATAGGAGGGGGGACCCCACGCAAATTTTTTTTTTTACTTTCAGCTATTTAAATACCAGCCACCCTGTAAAATCGTCCTATATATGACACTCATCCCCTTATTTAAATGAGATAGTCAAAATCTCCCATTGCCAAAATCTCCCATAGCCAAAATCTCTTGCATAGTTAGACAAAATCTCTGGTAAAGTTAGTCAAAATCTCCTACTGCCAGTTCAAGGGAAAAGTTAGTCAAAATCTCTCATAGTCAAAATCTCTCCGTGTGTATGCACCTTTACTCCAAAGATTTGCTTTTCAAAAATGGGCCACATTACGCCCTTACTGAACTCTGCTTACATCAGAATCCCCTTTCACACCCCAGTCCACAAGAATGCATCTTCATAACCCCATTTTCTGAATATGCACAGTGCGAATTCAGGCAATATATGTGTAAAGGGGTCTATGTGCAAATCACCACAGAATTCTGGAGAGCTGCAGAAATGTGTCTTTACTACCTGCAGTCGTGATGAACACTGAATGCTGAGGCACTTCCTGTATAACAAACTCTTCCTGTATAACGCTTCCTGTATAAAAATTGGATCGCAATGATGGGGTATGAGTCGTTGGGTCGACTCAACTTAAGTCGACAGTCATTGGGTCGACCATGGAAGGTTGACATGCCTTAGGTCAACAGGGGCAATAGGTCAACATGGCCATTAGTTCAACATGTACTAGGTCGACAGGTCAAAAGGTCGACATGGGTTTTTGTACTTTTTTTGGTGTTGTTTTCTTCGTATAGCGCCCGGCACAGGTTACCATTCCCAATTGTAGTCCACGTGGATCGTCAAGTATGAAAAAGTCCAATTTTTTTTTTTTTTTAAACAACATGTCGACATTTTGACCAGTCGGCCTAGTACATGTCAACCTAATGACCATGTCGACCTAATGCATGTCTTCCTTCGATTGTCGACCTAATGACTGTCGACCTAAGCTGTGTCGACCTAACGACCTTTTGCTACTCAGATGGGCATATGTTCATCTCTGTACCAGGCCCAATACCTCAGTAACATTACTGTGACTGTATTTTTGGTGCTAGATATTTACAGAAATTTGACACGTCAAGCCGCTCGCCGGCTGCATAACATTACATGTCTGTTTACCACTTACTATATTTAAAGACATAAACTAATATGAATCATATGACAACTCCTGTGACACTTTGATCTTTGTCTACTTCCGTGTCCAGATGGCACAGAATATATTTTTATATTACACTTTTTCTCCCCTGTCATATATTAATCTTCCGGCTAAAGTTACCTGATACCTGGAGAGGATATTGCAGTACCCTGAGACTCTCCATCTATTTGTGTTTTTGTAATCTCAATCTATTTTCTTCAGACCCTCCACGTTGTAGCAATGTAATACTACAGTATGTCAAACACAGCCGGCAGGTGTTGGTCGCCTGATGACAGCGATAATTACTTACACTGTATTTCAAAAAGGTTGGACAAGATATTTCCTCTCCAAGTGTAAACACACTAGGCCTATGGCTCTGTACCTTGGACTGACCAATAGGGTAATCAGGAACTCCCTGCTGGGTCTCACAGCATGATAGCCACTACTGTGCTGTATGCTCCATCACTCCTCTTCCTGTCATCCTCCTTAGGTCCACTGTGAATCTACACAGCTGAGCCCAATCACACACTGATGGACTCTGCATTCAGTGGTACGATGGGAATATGTAAAGTGATTGGACTCAACCACTAATCATGCACGCTGCAAGCAGCGGTTGGGTATGAAATCCTGACAGTCAGAAGTCCGCCAGCAGAATCCCGATGCATCCTGGTTAGTATTTTAACCCTACCCCTATCCCCAACCGTCCACTCCTGCAGCATAACTCTAACCATCCTCACCCTCGCAGCCTAACCCTAACCCTCCACCACCCTTGTAGCCTAACCCTAACCCCCCCACTCATGCAGCCTAACCCTCCCTCACCCTCGCAGCCTAACCCTCCACCACCCTTATTTATTTATTTATTATTTATTACCAGTTATTTATATTTATACAGCGCACACATATTCCGCAGCGCTTTACAGAGAATATTTGACCATTCACATCAGTCCATGCCCCAGTGGAGCTTACAATCTATTAGAGATGAGCGGGTTCGGCTCCCTGAGAACCGAACCCTACCGGACTTCACTGCCCGAGCCCGGATCCGAGTCAGGCTCGGGTTTTCCCACCTGACTCGGAAACCAGAACGAGGCAAAACGTCATCATCCCACTGTAGGATTCTCGCAGGGTTTGGATTCCATATAAGGAGCCGCGCATCGCCGCCATTTTCACTACGGCATTGGAGAGTGTAAAGAGAGGACGTGTTTCCGTCCTCAGGGGGTCATTCCGAGTTGTTCGCTCGTTGCCGATTTTCGCTATGCTCGATTTGTTGCTAATTGCGCATGCGCAAGGCACGCAGGGCGCATGCGCTTAGTTATTTAACTAAAAACTTAGCAGTTTTGCTGTTGTTCGTGCAGCGCTTTTCAGTCGCACTGCTGATCGGTGAGTGATTGAAGGAAAGGGGCGTTTCTGGGTGACTGAGCTGATCGCAATCTGTGAGTAGGTCTGGAGCTACTCAGAAACTGCAAAGAATTATTTAGTAGCAGTTCTGCTAATCTTTCGTTCGCTATTCTGCTAAGCTAAGATACACTCCCAGAGGGCGGCGGCCTAGCGTGTGCAATGCTGCTAAAAGCAGCTAGCGAGCGAACAACTCGGAATGAGGGCCACAGCGTCCTGCATCAGTTCAGTGGTAGTGTCTTGTGCTGCATCAGTCCAGTCACAGTGGCTGTGTCCTCTGCTGCCAGGGTCGGACTGGCCCACAGGGAAATAGGGGAAACCACCGGTGGGCCCCACTGCCTGTGGGCCCTCCTCCTCCTCTAGGGATCAGGTTCCAGACTATCCTAGTGCACTTGAATTATGCATTATACTTATGTTACATTATACTTCACAAGAATACGGTTTACTATATATTTACCATGGGGAACAGAACATGTACGCTGTAATGATTAGCCTAACCTCTGTGGTGGCTGGCCATGCCCCAGTGGAGCCTGGCCACATCCTTAAGCATGGACCCCTATAACAGCATCCCCCCCGGTCGGCCCTTCATGCCCCAGTCCGACACTGTCTGCTGCCATATGTCCAGTGCTGCTGTATAAGTCCAGTCCAGTGGTGCTGTCTTGTGCTGCATCAGTCCAGTGGTGGTGTCTTGTGCTGCATCAGTCCAGTCACAGTGGTGGGGTCCTCTGCTGCAATATGTCCAGTGCTGCTGTATAAGTTCAGTCCAGTGGTGGTGTCTTGTGCTGTATCAGTCCAGTCATAATGGTGGTGTCCTCTGCTGCCATATGTCCAGTGCTGCTGTATGAGTCCAGTCCAGTGGTGCTTCGTTGTGCTGCATCAGTTCAGTGGTGGTGTCTTGTGCAGCATCAGTCCAGTCACAGTGGTAGTGTCCTCTGCTGCCATATGTCCAGTGTTGCTGTATAAGTCCAGTCTATGGCAGTGGTGCTGTGTTTTCCTGCATCAGTACAGTGGTAGTGTCTTGTGTTACATCAGTCCAGTCACAGTGGTGGGGTCCTCTGCTGCAATATGTCCAGTGCTGCTGTATAAGTTCAGTCCAGTGGTGGTGTCTTGTGCTGTATCAGTCCAGTCACAGTGGTGGTGTCCTCTGCTGCCATATGTCCAGTGCTGCTGTATAAGTCCAGTCCATTGCAGTGGTGCTGTGTTATCCTGCATCAGTCCAGTGGTGGTGTCCCTGTGCTGCTGTATATGTCCAGTGATACTGCCGTATATGTCCATTGATACTGCCGTATATGTCCAGTGGTACTGCCATATAAGTCCAGTGGTACTGCCATATAATGCCAGTGATTCTGCCGTATAATTCCAGTGGTACTGGCGTATAAGTCGAGTGATCCTGCCGTATAATTCCAGTGGTACTGGCGTATAAGTCCAGTCCAGTGATACTTCCGAATATGTCCAGTGGTACTGCCATATAAGTCCAGGGGTACTGCCGTATAATTCCAGTGATCCTGCCCTATAATTCCAGTTGTACTGGTGTATGAGTCCAGTGATCCTGCCGTATAATTCCAGTGGTACTGGCATATAAGTCCAGTCCAGTGATACTGCCGTATATGTCCAGTTATCCTTCCATATAATTCCAGTGGTACTGCCGTATAAGTCCAGTCCAGTTGTGCTGCCATATAAGTTCAGTGGTGCTGTCCTGTGCTGTATATTATTTATAGAGATGTGCGGCTGGCACTTTTCGTGTATTCTATTTTGGTTTTGGTTCTAATTCCACTTTCGTGTTTTGGTTTTGGCTTGGTTTTGCCAAAACCACCCTTTCGTGTTTTGGTTTTGATTTTGGATCTGGATGATTTTTGAAAAAAACATAAAAACAGCTAAAATCACAGAATTTGGGGGTAATTTTGCTCATACGGTATTATTAACCTCAATAACATTCATTTCTACTCATTTCCAGTCTATTCTGAACACCTCACACCTCACAATATTGTTTTTAGGCCTAAAAGTTGCACCGAGGTGGCTGTATGACTAAGTTAAGCAACACAAGTGTGCGGCACAAACACCTGGCCCATATAGGAGTGGCACTGCAGTTGCAGACAAGATGGCACTATTCAAAAACTAGTCCCCAAACAGCACATGATGCAAAGAAGAAAAAGAGGTGCAATTAGATAGCTGGATGGCCAAGCTAAGCGACACAAGCTTGCCGCACAAACACCTGGCCCATCTAGGAGTGGCACTGCAGTGTCAGATAGGATGGCACTTTTCAAAAAATAGGCCCCAAACAGCACCTCATGCAAAGATGTAGAAGAGGTGCAATGAGTAGCTGTATGACTAAGCCAAGCGACACAAACAATTGGCCCATCTAGGAGTGGCACTGCAGTGGCAGACAGGAGGGCAGATATAAAAAAAAGCCCCCAAACAGCACATGATGCAAAGAAGAATAAAAGGTGCACCGAGGTTGCTGTATGACTAAGCTAAGCGACACAACCACCTGGCCCATCTAGTAGTGTCGAGCATTGGCTGAATGTCTAGAGTGGGCCGCAATTGTTTGGTCCACTGACAGCATCTCCAGCACGCCCCTGTCACTTTTACAAAATTCTGCAATTGGTGGACTTATACGGCAGTACCCCAGGACTAATACAGCAGTACTCCTGGACTCATAAGGCAGTGTCAGGCAGGATGGCACTTTTTTAAAACTAGGCCCCAAACAGCACCTCATGCAAAAATGTCAAAGAGGTGCAATGAGGTAGCTCTATGACTAAGCCAAGCGACACAAAAATTCCCACTGGAATTATACGTCCAAATCACTGGAATTAAATGGCAAAATCACTGGAATTTTACGTCTAAATCACTGGAATTAAATGGCAGTACCACTGGACATATACGGAAGTGTCAGACAGGATGACACTTTAAAAAAATAGTCCCCAAACAGCACATCATGATAAGAAGAAAAAGAGGTGCAAGATGGAATTGTCCTCCCACCCATTCTTATGCTGTATAAACAGGACATGCACACTTTAACAAAGCAATCATTTCAGCGACAGGGTCTGCCACACGACTGTGGCTGAAATTAGTGGTTTGTTTGGGCCCCCACCAAAAAAGAAGCAATCAATATCCCCTTGCACAAACTGGCTAACAGAGGCAAGATGTCAACCTTATCCTCATCCTCCGATTCCTCACCCCTTTCACTGTGTACATCCTCCTCCTCCTCACAGAGTATTAATTCGTCCCAACTGGAATCCACCATCACAGGTCCCTGTGTACTTTCCGGAGACAATTGCTGGTAAAGTTCTTCCCGGAGGAATGTATAATTCATTTTGATGAACATCATCTTCTCCACATTTTGTGGAAGTAACCTCCTACGCCGATCGCTGACAAAATTTCCGGCTGCACTAAACACTCTTTTGGAGTACACACTGGAGGGGGAGGGCAACTTAGGTAAAATAAAGCCAGTTTGTGCAAGGGCATCCAAATTCCCCTTTCTCTAACGTCCTAGAGGATGCTGGGACTCCGTAAGGACCATGGGGATAGACGGGCTCCGCCGGAGACATGGGCACTTTAAGAAAGACTTTGGATCTGGGTGTGCACTGGCTCCTCCCTCTAT
Source organism: Pseudophryne corroboree (assembly GCF_028390025.1). Taxonomy (NCBI): domain Eukaryota; kingdom Metazoa; phylum Chordata; class Amphibia; order Anura; family Myobatrachidae; genus Pseudophryne; species Pseudophryne corroboree. The sequence continues at coordinate 741,446,959 of NC_086449.1, forward strand.
GCCCCTCCTCCAGACCTCAGTTTGATACTGTGCCCAGTGGAGACTGGGTGCATTTCAGGGAGCTCTCCTGAGTTTCCTGTAAAGAAAGTATTCTAGTTAGGTTTTTTATGTTCAGGGAGCCTGCTGGCAACAGACTCCCTGCATCGAGGGACTGAGGAGAGAGAAACAGACCCACTTCTCTGAGTTTCAGGGCTCTGTTTCTTAGGCTACTGGACACTATTAGCTCCAGAGGGATCGGTACGCAGGTTTCACCCTCGCCGTCCGTCCCAGAGCCGCGCCGCCGTCCTCCTCGCAGAGCCGGAAGATAGAAGCCGGGTGAGTATGAGAGGAAAAGACTTCAGAGGCGGCAGAAGACAGCGTGATCTTCATAGAGGTAACGCACAGCTGGGAAGCTGTGCGCCATTGCTCCCATTCACCTCACACACATCGGTCACTGTAAGGGTGCAGGGCGCAGGGGGGCGCCCTGGGCAGCAATATTACCTCTCCTGTGGCAAATGTACATATATACATGTACAGCTGGGCACTGTACATGTATATAAAGAGCCCCCGCCATGTTTTAAGAATTTTGAGAGGGACAGTAGCCCGCCGCCGAGGGGGCGGGGCTTCTTGCTCAGCACTCACCAGCGCCATTTTTCTCCACAGCACCGCTGAGAGGAAACTCCCCGGACTCTCCCCTGCTTGATACCACGGTGAAAGAGGGTTTTAAAGTAGAGGGGGGGGGGGGGCACATAATTGGCGCATATACATACTTGAAAAGCGCTACTGTGTAAACATTCTGTGTTTTTTCCTGGGTCATATAGCGCTGGGGTGTGTGCTGGCATACTCTCTCTCTGTCTCTCCAAAGGGCCTGGTGGGGAACCTGTCTTCAGAAAAGAGCTTCCCTGTGTGTGTGTGTGGTGTGTCGGTACGCGTGTGTCGACATGTCTGAGGTTGAAGGCTCACCTAAGGAGGAGGGGGAGTGTATGAATGTAATGTCTCTGTCGGCTGCACCGACACCTGGCTGGATGGATATGTGGAATGTTTTAAGTGCTAATGTTAATTTATTGCACAAAAGATTAGACAAAGCTGAAGCTAGGGTACAGTCAGGGAGTCAACCCATGTCTGTCCCAATGTCGCCGGGACCTTCAGGGTCTCAGAAGCGCCCACTATCCCAAATAGTAGACACAGATACCGACATGGATTCAGACTCCAGTGTCGACTACGATGATGCAAAATTACAGCCAAAAGTGGCTAAATGTATTCGATATATGATTATTGCAATAAAAGATGTTTTGCATATCACAGAGGAACCCCCTGTCCCTGACACAAGGGTACACATGTATAAGGGAAAGAAACCTGAGGTCACCTTTCCCTCCTCACATGAGCTGAACGAATTATGCAAAAAAATGCAGATTCCCAAAAGGATTCTTATAGCGTATCCTTTCCCGCCAAAGGACAGAATACAGTGGGAATCCTCCCCTAAGGTAGACAAGGCTTTGACACGCTTATCAAAAAAGATAGCGCTCCCATCCCAAGATACGGCTACCCTCAAGGATCCTGCTGACCGCAAGCAGGAGGTTACCTTGAAGTCCATTTACACACATTCTGGTACGTTACTCAGACCGGCAATTGCGTCGGCCTGGGTTTGTAGTGCTGTAGCAGCATGGACAGATTTCTTATCATCGGATATTGAGACCCTTGATAAGGATACCATTTTAATGATCCTAGGGCATATAAAAGATGCTGTCTTATATATGAGGGATGCTCAAAGAGACATTAGTTTACTGGGTTCCAGAATAAACGCTATGTCTACTTCTGCTAGGCGAGTCTTATGGACCCGACAGTGGTCAGGTGATGCCGACTCAAAGAGGCATATGGAGTTTTTGCCTTACAAGGGTGAGGAATTGTTTGGAGAGGGCCTCTCGGACCTCGTCTCCACAGCTACGGCAGGTAAATCGAATTTTTTGCCTTATATTCCCTCACAATCTAAGAAAGCGCCTCATTATCAAATGCAGTCCTTTTGTTCAAATAAAAGCAAAAGAGTACGTGGATCGTCCTTTCTTGCCAGAGGTAAGGGCAGAGGGAAAAAGCTGCACAACACAGCTAGTTCCCAGGAACAGAAGTCCTCCATGGCCTCTGCAAAATCCACCGCATGACGCTTGGGCTCCCCTGAGGGAGTCCGCTCCAGTGGGGGCACGTATTCGACTTTTCAGCCACATCTGGTTTCACTCACAGGTGGATCCCTGGGCAATAGAAATTGTTTACCAGGGATACAAGCTGGAATTCGAAGAGGTGCCCCCTCGCCGGTTTTTCAAATTGGCGCTACCGACTTCTCCCCTGGAAAGGGAGATAGTGTTACAATTTGTGAATCGCATGTGTCTTCAACAAGTGGTGGTCGAGGTTCCCCTGCTTCAAAGAGGGAAGGGGTACTACTCAACTCTGTTTGTGGTCCCGAAACCGGACGGTTCGGTCAGACCCATTTTGAATTTAAAATCCCTGAACCTTTACTTAAAACGGTTCAAGTTCAAGATGGAATCGCTCAGAGCGGTCATCGCCAGCCTGGAAGGGGGGGATTTTATGGTATTTCTGGACATAAAGGATGCATACCTGCATGTTCCTATATATCCTCCTCATCAGGCGTACCTGAGATTTGCGGTACAGGATTGTCATTAATAATTTCAGACGTTGCCGTTTGGGCTTTCCACAGCCCCCGAGAATTTTCACAAAGGTAATGGCGGAAATGATGATGCTCCTGCGCAAGCAGGGTGTCACAATTATCCCGTACTTGGACAATCTCCTCATAAAAGCGAGATCACGGGAGAAGTTGCTGAACAGCATATCACTTTCACTGAAGGTGATACAGCGACACGGCTGGATTCTCAATATTCCAAAGTCGCAGCTGAATCTTACGACTCGTCTGCCCTTCTTGGGCATGATTCTGGACACAGACCAGAAAAGGGTTTTTCTTCCGATAGAAAAAGCGCAGGAACTCATGACTCTAGTCAAGAACCTGTTGAAGCCAAAACAAGTGTCAGTACATCATTGCACTCAAGTCCTGGGAAAAATGGTGGCGACATACGAAGCCATTCCCTTCGGCAGGTTCCATGCAAAGAATTTCCAATGGGACCTATTGGACAAATGGTCCGGGTCACATCTGCAAATGCATCAGCGGATCACCCTGTCCCCCAGGGCTACGGTATCTCTCCTGTGGTGGCTGCAGAGTGCTCACCTTCTAGGGGGCCGCAGGTTCGGCATTCAGGATTGGATCCTGGTGACCACGGACGCGAGCCTCCGAGGTTGGGGAGCAGTCACACAGGGGAGAAATTTCCAAGGCCTTTGGTCAAGTCAAGAGACTTGTCTTCACATCAACATCCTGGAACTAAGGGCCATATACAACGCCCTACGTCAAGCGGAGACCTTACTTCGCGACCGACCAGTCCTGATCCAGTCAGACAACGTCACCGCAGTAGCTCATGTAAACCGCCAGGGCGGCACAAGGAGCAGAGTCGCGATGGCAGAAGCCACCAGAATTCTTCGCTGGGCGGAGAATCATGTAAGCGCACTGTCGGCAGTGTTCATTCCGGGAGTGGACAACTGGGAAGCAGACTTCCTCAGCAGACACGACCTGCATCCGGGAGAGTGGGGACTTCATCAGGAAGTCTTCGCACAGATTGCAAGTCGGTGGGGACTGCCCCAAATAGACATGATGGCATCCCGTCTCAACAAAAAGCTACAAAGGTATTGCACCAGGTCAAGAGATCCTCAGGCAATAGCTGTGAACGCCCTAGTGACACCGTGGGTGTTCCAGTCGGTCTATGTATTTCCTCCTCTTCCTCTCATACTGTTATGCACACCAGTGCCTGCAGGAAAGTACTGGTGTCAGGACTGTTATGCACTCCAGTGCCTGCAGGAATGTACTGGTGTTTGAACTGTTATGCAAAACAAATGGACTCACAGACAGACTAGGGAATATGACATAACGTACACAGAAGGTGGTAGGGTAACAAAATACACACAACGTGAACAGAGAAGCCCAGAGGCTAAGGAACTGGGTATCTCCCTTGTATTAGAACTGCTCAGATGTGAAAAGCAAGATGTTGTGTTTTAATACATAGAAAACCCGAAATGCTGTTGCTAAGGGCAACAGCAAAACCCTAAAGGGTTACCAACGGGTGTGGCAGTAAACTCCTTGGTCAGAGATGGAATGATAGACACAAGGAGATTCTCCACAATCCTAATTCTCACTTGCAGTGCACAGGTTCGGTTTACTGCCACTAAACTGACCCCTGACACCTAGCACAGTGAGACAGGATTAGACAGGCAAGTCTTAGAATACAGCCGCAAACTTGCTAAGTTCACAGAGTAGTAACAGAACCCCAGCAAGCTAAACGACTGACTCCAGTCTTACTGCTAGGTCTGGATTGGCAGAGTGTAATACCAAATCCCCAGGCCTATTTGCAGTAAGCAACAAACAAATACAAAGCTACACAGTACTGGCTAACTTTCAGAAACTGACTAACCAACAAAGATTCAGCAGCATCTGCTTACCCTGAAAAGAGGCCTTATAAAGCAGGTGCTGTCCACGCCCCACTCAGACCTCACAGACTGTGAGCACAAAAACCAGCACCGGATCCCCTGCCATGCACAGAGCCTATAACCACTGCACAGCAAAAGACCCGAACCGGAGTATCAGCTGCGCTCAGGTTACTCCGCTAGCACTTGTCTCCCGGTTGCCATGACGACGTGGCAGCACAGGGCAGGAGACCCTAACACATACCCAAGGTGTTGCGAATAATAAGAAAAAGAGGAGTGAGAACAATACTCATTGTTCCGGATTGGCCACGAAGGACCTGGTATCCGGATCTGCAGGAAATGCTCACAGAAGATCCGTGGCCTCTTCCTCTTAGACAGGACTTGTTGCAACAGGGTCCCTGTCTGTTCCAAGACTTACCGCGGCTGCGTTTGACGGCATGGCGGTTGAACGCCGGATCCTAGCGGAAAAAGGTATTCCGGATGAGGTCATTTCTACGCTAATAAAGGCTAGGAAGGACGTGACATCTAAACATTATCACCGAATATGGCGAAAATATGTTTCTTGGCGTGAGGCCAGGAATGCTCCTACAGAAGAATTCCATCTAGGCCGTTTTCTTCACTTCCTACAAACTGGAGTGAATTTGGGCCTAAAATTAGGCTCCATTAAAGTTCAGATTTCGGCCTTATCCATTTTCTTTCAAAAAGAATTGGCCTCTCTACCTGAAATACAGACTTTTGTGAAGGGAGTACTGCATATTCAGCCTACTTTTGTACCTCCGGTGGCGTCTTGGGATCTTAACGTGGTGTTAAGTTTCCTTAAGTCACATTGGTTTGAACCACTTAGAACAGTGGAGTTGAAATATCTCACTTGGAAGGTGGTCATGTTGTTAGCCTTGGCTTCGGCTAGGCGAGTTTCGTAATTAGTGGCTTTATCACATAAAAGCCCCTATCTGGTTTTCCATGTGGATAGAGCGGAATTGCGGACCCGTCCTCAATTCCTACCTAAGGTGGTCTCATCCTTTCATATGAACCAACCTATTGTCGTGCCTGTGGCTACACGTGACTTGGAGGATTCCGAGTCCCTTGATGTAGTCAGGGCTTTGAAAATTTACGTGGCCAGAACGGCTAGGATCAGAAAAACAGAAGCACTGTTTGTCCTGTATGCAGCCAACAAGGTCGGTGGCCCTGCTTCAAAGCAGACTATTGCTCGCTGGATCTGTAACACGATTCAGCAGGCGCATTCTACGGCAGGATTGCCGTTACCAAAATCGGTTAAGGCCCATTCCACTAGGAAGGTGGGCTCGTCTTGGGCGGCTGCCCGAGGGGTCTCGGCACTACAGCTGTGCCGAGCTGCTACTTGGTCGGGGTCAAACACCTTTGCAAAGTTCTATAAGTTTGATACCCTGGCTGAGCAGGACCTCCTGTTTGCTCAATCGGTGCTGCAGAGTCATCCGTACTCTCCCGCCCGTTTGGGAGCTTTGGTATAATCCCCATGGTCCAGTATCCTCTAGGACGTTAGAGAAAATAAGATTTTAAACCAACCGGTAAATCTTTTTCTCGTAGTCCGTACAGGATGCTGGGCGCCCGTCCCAAGTGTGGACTTCTTCTGCAAGACTTGTATATAGTTTTGCTTACATAAGGGTTATGTTATAGTTTTCATCAGTCTTGGACTGATGCTATGTTGTTTTCATACTGTTAACTGGTTAGTATATCACAAGTTATACGGTGTTATTTGTGTGGCTGGTATGAATCTTACCCTTGGATTAACAAAAATCCTTTCCTCGTACTGTCCGTCTCCTCTGGGCACAGTTTCTCTAACTGAGGTCTGGAGGAGGGGCATAAAGGGAGGAGCCAGTGCACACCCAGATCCAAAGTCTTTCTTAAAGTGCCCATGTCTCCTGCGGAGCCCGTCTATCCCCTTGGTCCTTACGGAGTCCCAGCATCCTCTACGGACTACGAGAAAAAGATTTACTGGTAGGTTTAAAATCTTATTTTTTTCCTGCCAGTATATGTATGGACTGTCTGACATGCCTACTTGGATGCTGTCACTCATATAATCGTCCACCATTCTTTCAATGGTGACAGAATCATATGCAGTGACAGTAGACATGTCAGTAATCTTTGGCAGGTCCTTCAGTCCGGACCAGATGCCAGCTTTCGCTCCTGACTGCCCTACATCACCGCCAACGGATGTGCTAGGAAATCTTATCCTTTTCCTTGCAGCCCCAGTGGCGGGAGAAATTGAAGGAGGAGCTGTTGACGGGTCACGTTCCGCTTGAGTTGACAATTTACTCACCAGCAGGTCTTTGCACCTCTGCAGACTTGTGTCTGCCGGAAAGAGAGATACAACGTAGGCTTTAAACCTAGGATCGAGCACGGTGGCCAAAATGTAGTGCTCTGATTTCAACAGATTGACCACCCTTGAATCCTGGCAAAATGAATGAAGGGCTCCATCCACAAGTCCCACATACTTTGCGGAATCGCTCCGTCTTAGCGACTCCTTCAATTTTTCCAGCTGCTTCTGCAAACGCCTGATGAGGGGAATGACCTGACTCAAGCTGGCAGTGTCTGAACTGACTTCACGTGTGGCAAGTTTGAAGGGTTGGAGAACCTTGCACAAGACAGAAATCATTCTCCACTGCGCTTGAGTTAGGTGCATTCCCCCTCCTTTGCCTATATCGTAGGTGGATGTATAGGCTTTAATGACCTTTTGCTGCTCCTCCATCCTCTGAAGCATATAGAGTGTTGAATTCCACCTCGTTACCCACTCTTGCTTCAGCTGATGGCAGGGCAGGTTCAGGAGTGTTTGCTGTCGCTCCAGAATATCGAAAGTGGGCCGCAATTTTTCAGGCCACCGACAGCATCTTCTGTACACAAAACAAACACAAATCCCTGACGCTAAATATAATCACCTATTATGCTCGGTTAATTAAAATCCTCTAATTTGTTAAGCAACTCCCAGTGACACCACTGTAGTGTCAAGAAATGAAAACAAAAAATATAAGATATTGAAAATATCAAAAGGAGCGCTAGTAATGTTTAAACGAATAATTTATTAGTGACACCTAAAAGGATATAACCAGTAAAATCGACACAACATAGTAAATATAAAAGTTGACACATATAACATGCAATATTATAGCACAGATATAAATGTCTCTGGGTGACCTGTTATATTGCACTTTAGTTAGAACTGCCTTGAATCATCCTTTGTGATGACTTAAAGGTTATGAAAAGTTTAGCAGGTGCACAGTAACAATTAAAAATTATGTCCAGAGTAAGAGTGAACCCAAATTTTACTCAACTCCTTTGATCATGTCCTTTAATGCAGTAATATTGTGGAGGTAGGGCACAGAATTGTAAATGAACATTTGCAGCAGTTTAAGCTGTCTCCTCCATTTGTAGTGTATGAATACTGCTCACGGCCGAGGCAGAGGGAGGGCGCTGGGGTTCTTCTATAGCGCTGCAGCGCTATGCTCCACTTGTGCCCTGTGTGTTCACTGAATGTCCAGGAAGCCATGTTAGGAGAGAGTGTGTGTGGGTCACTCTTACCGGATCCTAGTGTTCCTTGGCTACCGTTTAAAATGCGCTCTCTTTCTCCTGATAGCAGCATGCGTGAGATGACGGATGCGCTGGCTTGGTTTGTCAGAGGAACGATCCCGGTGCAAACTTTGTCTGCTGGGTTAAATAAAGTGCTCCTTATGCGTTTCTCTGCGGAAATGTAGTGGCAGTTTCGTCAGAGGACTATTTTTTTTTTTTAAGTGCCATCCTGTCTGCCACTGCAGTGCCACTCCTAGATGGGCCAGGTGTTTATGCCGCACACTTGTGTCGCTTAGCTTAGTCATACAGCTACCTCATTGCACCTCTTTTACTTCTTTGCATGATGTGCTGTTTGGGGCCTAGTTTTTTTAAGGGCCATCCTGTCTGCCACTGCAGTGCCACTCCTAGATGGGCCAGGTGTTTGTGCCGCACACTTGTGTCGCTTAGCTTAGTCATACAGCTACCTCATTGCACCTCTTTTTCTTCTTTGCATGATGTGCTGTTTGGGGCCTATTTTTTAAATCTGCCATCCTGTCTGCCACTGCAGTGCCACTCCGAGATGGGCCAGGTGTTTGTGCCGCACACTGTGTCGCTTAGCTTAGTCATACAGCTACCTCATTGCACCTCTTTTTCTTCTTTGTATGATGTGCTGTTTGGGGCCTATTTCTCTTATGTCCTAGAGGATGCTGGGGACTCCAAAAGGACCATGGGGTATAGATGGATCCGCAGGAGCTTGGGCACACTATAAAGACTTAAACTGGGTGTGAACTGGCTCCTCCCTCTATGCCCCTCCTCCAGACCTCAGTTAGACTTTGTGCCCAGGAGTGAATGGACACACACTAGGGGAGCTCTACTGAGTTTCTCTAAAAGACTTTATGTTAGGTTTTTATTTTCAGGTAGACCTGCTGACTACAGGCTCCCTGCAGCGTGGGAGTGAGGGGAGAGAAGCAGGACCTACTTCTTCTTAGTTTAAGGGCTCTGCTTCTCAGGCTACTGGACACTATTAGCTCCAGAGGGTTCGATCACTTGGTTCGCCTAGCTGCTGATTCCCAGAGCCGCGCCGTCACCCCCCTCACAGAAGCCAGAAGAAAGAAGCCGGGTGAGTATGTGAAGACAGAAGACTTCAGTGACGGCAGAAGACTTCAGTAACGGAGGTACAGCGGTCGAGCTGCGCTCCATGCTCCCACACACCAACAGCACTCTCAGGGTGCAGGGCACTGGGGGGGGGGGGGGGGGGGGAGCGCCCTGGGCAGCAGGTTACCGATTTCTGGATAAGGCTGGCAGTGAAAGCATTTTCAGTACCTCGGCACCGTGTCTCATACCCCCGCCAGCATGTTACAGCGCGCTGCGCGACATTGATCCCCCGCCGCCGGCTTCCACGGGTGCAGGGCGCTGGGGGGGGAGCGCCTTGGGCAGCAAGTTACAGGTTTTTTTTAAAGGGCTGTACTGTAGTGCTTTGGCGGTGCCGGGGCTCCGTGTCCCAGACCTCCGCCAGCATGTTATAATGCGCCATTTCTCCAGCGCCGGCTTCCATGGGTGCAAGGCGCTGGGGGGGGAGCGCCCTGGGTGACAGTTACTGAGGGCTGGTTTCCCAGGAAAAAAGGTGCATACGATGGGCCCCGGATGCCGCGGCCGATACCCCCGCCATTTGATAGCTTAGGGCGCGCTGCACGCCGGTACTCCCACATGCCGACGGTTTGCTTGGGAGCAGGGCGCACGGGGGGGCACCCTGAGCAGCATTAGCTTCCTATGGTATATAGTGTCTTTACACTATATACGGTACCTGACCTGCATATATATATATATATATATATATAATATTATGGAGTTATAGCGCGCCGAGGGGGGCGGGGCTTGGCCCTCACACATACAGGGTCAGCGCCATTTTCTCTCTGTCCCCGCCAAGAAGTATGTAATGCACAAACAAGGGGGGGGGCACCCGGTACAGTGTTTTAGTGTTATGTTACACATATATAACACTAGTTGAGTTAGGAATGAGCATGAAATCATTCTTGTGTGTATTTCTGTGTGCTCCCTGTCAGATATACCCATTTTAGTGCACTTGTGTCGACAGGCGTGAGTGTTCTGTTATAAACACCTATGGGGTTCACTGTCGGCATCGCCGACGCACGTGGGTACTTGTTACAACATAAAATGTAAATATTATATGGGAGGCACAATGGTATGTGGGTGACCCTGTCGGCACCAACTGTTGTCACCGGGGATAAATGGACATGCTGTATCTAACTTATTGCAGTGTATATACAGTTGTGCGTTACTTACATCGGACCGCTTGGGGTCGCAAGACGGTAATTTTGCCTGGTTACTAATCCCTGCTGTCGACGAATACTGGGGTTTTCTGTCGACTATAATGTTTCCTGGTGGATCCACAACTGGGGCTTTTCAGTACATGGTCATACACGTTCAGAACACATTAATGTCACTGGGGACCAGAAGGCTCGGGACATTCCGATTATATGTATGTTATATATATATTTAGGATATGTGGCTATATGTGTATTACAATATGTAACTTCATATTATGATTTATGATGAATACTGGTGTAATAGTATTCCTTCTCATGTGCTGGTCGCTCTGTTGATAAAGCTCTAGGTCGGCTGTGACTCACACCCTCTCCAGAAGTCCGAAGGGTTATTCTCTTTCCGCTAAGGATGGAATATTGTGAAAGTCAACGACTGGTCGACACGGGGTCCTGTCTCAGAGGATCATATAGAGGAAAGCTAAGTGATATGATTATTTTTCTATGCTGTGGGCTTTTTGCGTTACAGGCACATGAGGGAGTGTTTGTGTTCGGTAAGTCATAAAATAGATTTACCCTAAAGAGAGAGGGGAGGTTCCTTATGTTGGATCTTCTCTATAAATTTGCGGTAGGCCGCCGTACGTATACAGGTAGTGTGGCCGGAGAACTGCTGAGGCTAACTCAGAAAGTTACTGGAGTTTTTTCCCTGGGACGGTGTACCGCTGGTCGGGGGGGATGCATCAGTTCAGCCAATCTCGGTGGATATTCCTGGTAAGTCTAACTTCGGGAGTTAGATTCCCTGGCAACAGTTGGTGACGCATTCTTTTGGGGGATGCAGTCAGTTTAATCGGTTAAATACTGTTTTTTGTTTTTCCCTTTCTGTACAGCCTATGAAAGGTGAAAAGGTAAGAGTTCTGCAGCCTTGTTAGGTTCGCAGAAGAGGATGTCGTTTCTATTTCTACCACATACCCCACAGGTTGCAGAGTCTATATGGTAGGACCCCGCTCTGGTGAGGACTCAGTTACTACTTTCAATTAGTCCGGGAATAGACTAGGACCAGTGAGTTACTTATAGAATCCAAAGGGGGGGCTTCTGGAGTTACAGATGTTTCCCCTCACTGATTTTCTAATGGATATTGCCATTTCCCCTCTGGAAGGGGAGGTAGTACTCGACGCCATACCAGGGGTGCGTCAGGTTCAGGGCCTTGTCCTCTTGTCCCGGTTATAAAAAAATTAAAAATAAAAAAAGAGGGAAAAAGAAAAAGGTTTACATGCGTTGTTCTACGCATTCAGATTTCATGGAGGGATAGCCAGGATTGTCCTGACCATTTCACTGGAGTGATGGTAGTATGATGGTTTTCTTTCAATAGTAAGAGCCATTGTTATTCTGTACTGAGATGTTCGCCTGATTGAGGCGAGGTCAAGAAACAAGTGGTGGTAATCGTTGTTTATCTCTGGCTGTTCTTCAACACAGGGAAGGGCTGTTGTTCCCAACGACGCAGATGTCGGAGGGAGTATCAGGGTAGATACTGGACGGTTGAGGTTCTGTGCTTTCCTGTGGAAAAGAGGTCTGAGGATCCTGAGTCGGATCAGATTTGTAGTGCCACTCCATCAATTTGTTCCATTGATGAAGAAGTTGGGTGCGGCCTTAGAGGCCTTTTCAGTGAGCAGGTCGAATGCCAGAGTGGTTTTCATGGGACCTGTTGGGAATGTGGTCCGGGTATCACCGGCACATGCACCGGAATATAGTTCTAATGGCCAGGATATCACTCCTGCGGTGTATACTCAGTTCTCACCTCCTAGAGGGACGAAGGTTCGGGATCCAGGATTAGATCCTGGTGTCCATGTATGCAGATCTCCAAGGCTCGAGAGCAGTTCTTACATGGGAAGTATTTCCAGAGGAAAAGGTCAAGCTGCGAAGCTTGTCTACAATAAGCTTTCTTGATTTAAGAGCGGTTTTCAACGAACATATTCTTCGTGATCAGCCCGTGTTAATTCTGTCGGACGACTTGACAGCAGTGGCGTCAGTAAGTCGCTAGGACAAAACAAGGAACAAAGCGGCAATGGCAGAAGCTGAAATAGTTTTCCGCTGAGGGGAAAGACTGGTAAACGTTATACTAGCAGTCTTCGTTCCGGAAGTAATCGAAGGAGAAATAGATTTCCTCTGCAGACGCGCTCTCCATCCGGGAGACAAACTGTCGTCATCAAGAAGTTTCACAGAAGGGTCAAGTCTTTGAGGAGTGTCTCAATTGGGCATGTTGGCGTCTCGCCTCAACGAGAGACCTCAGGAATAGGATTCCAGGTCAAGGATCACTCAAGCTATAGCAGTGAACCTTGGGTGTTTTCAATCGGTATATGTGTCCCCTCCGTTTTCACTCTGCTGAAGGTGATAAACGTAAGAAGAACAGAGATTCCGGCGATCCTCGTTGTTCCGGTCCAGTTCTTCAAGATTTGTTCATATAAGAGGAACGGGAGGAACTGTTACAACTAGAGATGAGCGCCTGAAATTTTTCGGGTTTTGTGTTTTGGTTTTGGGTTCGGTTCCGCGGCCGTGTTTTGGGTTCGACCGCTTTTTGGCAAAACCTCACCGAATTTTTTTTGTCGGATTCGGGTGTGTTTTGGATTCGGGTGTTTTTTTAAAAAAACACTAAAAAACAGCTTAAATCATAGAATTTGGGGGTCATTTTGATCCCATATTATTATTAACCTCAAAAACCATAATTTCCACTCATTTTCAGTCTATTCTGAATACCTCACACCTCACAATATTATTTTTAGTCCTAAAATTTGCACCAAGGTCGCTGGATGACTAAGCTAAGCGACACTAGTGGCCGACACAAACACCTGGCCCATCTAGGAGTGGCACTGCAGTGTCACGCAGGATGTCCCTTCCAAAAAACCCTCCCCAATCAGCACATGACGCAAAGAAAAAAAGAGGCGCAATGAGGTAGCTGACTGTGCGAGTAAGATAAGCGACCCTAGTGGCCGACACAAACACCGGGCCCATTTAGGAGTGGCACTGCAGTGTCACGCAGGATGTCCCTTCCAAAAAACCCTCCCCAATCAGCACATGACGCAAAGAAAAAAAGAGGCGCAATGAGGTAGCTGACTGTGTGAGTAAGATTAGCGACCCTAGTGGCCGACACAAACACCGGGCCCATTTAGGAGTGGCACTGCAGTGTCACGCAGGATGTCCCTTCCAAAAAACCCTCCCCAATCAGCACATGACGCAAAGAAAAAAAGAGGCGCAATGAGGTAGCTGACTGTGTGAGTAAGATTAGCGACCCTAGTGGCCGACACAAACACCGGGCCCATTTAGGAGTGGCACTGCAGTGTCACGCAGGATGTCCCTTCCAAAAAACCCTCCCCAATCAGCACATGACGCAAAGAAAAAAAGAGGCGCAATGAGGTAGCTGACTGTGTGAGTAAGATTAGCGACCCTAGTGGCCGACACAAACACCGGGCCCATTTAGGAGTGGCACTGCAGTGTCACGCAGGATGTCCCTTCCAAAAAACCCTCCCCAATCAGCACATGACGCAAAGAAAAAAAGAGGCGCAATGAGGTAGCTGACTGTGTGAGTAAGATTAGCGACCCTAGTGGCCGACACAAACACCGGGCCCATTTAGGAGTGGCACTGCAGTGTCACGCAGGATGTCCCTTCCAAAAAACCCTCCCCAATCAGCACATGACGCAAAGAAAAAAAGAGGCGCAATGAGGTAGCTGACTGTGTGAGTAAGATTAGCGACCCTAGTGGCCGACACAAACACCGGGCCCATTTAGGAGTGGCACTGCAGTGTCACGCAGGATGTCCCTTCCAAAAAACCCTCCCCAAACAGCACATGACGCAAAGAAAAATAAAAGAAAAAAGAGGTGCAAGATGGAATTGTCCTTGGGCCCTCCCACCCACCCTTATGTTGTATAAACAAAACAGGACATGCACACTTTAACCAACCCATCATTTCAGTGACAGGGTCTGCCACACGACTGTGACTGATATGACGGGTTGGTTTGGACCCCCCCCAAAAAAGAAGCAATTAATCTCTCCTTGCACAAACTGGCTCTACAGAGGCAAGATGTCCACCTCATCATCACCCTCCGATATATCACCGTGTACATCCCCCTCCTCACAGATTATCAATTCGTCCCCACTGGAATCCACCATCTCAGCTCCCTGTGTACTTTGTGGAGGCAATTGCTGCTGGTCAATGTCTCCGCGGAGGAATTGATTATAATTCATTTTAATGAACATCATCTTCTCCACATTTTCTGCATGTAACCTCGTACGCCGATTGCTGACAAGGTGAGCGGCGGCACTAAACACTCTTTCGGAGTACACACTTGTGGGAGGGCAACTTAGGTAGAATAAAGCCAGTTTGTGCAATGGCCTCCAAATTGCCTCTTTTTCCTGCCAGTATAAGTATGGACTGTGTGACGTGCCTACTTGGATGCGGTCACTCATATAATCCTCCACCATTCTTTCAATGGTGAGAGAATCATATGCAGTGACAGTAGACGACATGTCCGTAATCGTTGTCAGGTCCTTCAGTCCGGACCAGATGTCAGCATCAGCAGTCGCTCCAGACTGCCCTGCATCACCGCCAGCGGGTGGGCTCGGAATTCTGAGCCTTTTCCTCGCACCCCCAGTTGCGGGAGAATGTGAAGGAGGAGATGTTGACAGGTCGCGTTCCGCTTGACTTGACAATTTTCTCACCAGCAGGTCTTTCAACCCCAGCAGACTTGTGTCTGCCGGAAAGAGAGATCCAAGGTAGGCTTTAAATCTAGGATCGAGCACGGTGGCCAAAATGTAGTGCTCTGATTTCAACAGATTGACCACCCGTGAATCCTTGTTAAGCGAATTAAGGGCTCCATCCACAAGTCCCACATGCCTAGCGGAATCGCTCCGTGTTAGCTCCTCCTTCAATGTCTCCAGCTTCTTCTGCAAAAGCCTGATGAGGGGAATGACCTGACTCAGGCTGGCAGTGTCTGAACTGACTTCACGTGTGGCAAGTTCAAAGGGCATCAGAACCTTGCGCAACGTTGAAATCATTCTCCACTGCGCTTGAGACAGGTGCATTCCACCTCCTATATCGTGCTCAATTGTATAGGCTTGAATGGCCTTTTGCTGCTCCTCCAACCTCTGAAGCATATAGAGGGTTGAATTCCACCTCGTTACCACTTCTTGCTTCAGATGATGGCAGGGCAGGTTCAGTAGTTTTTGGTGGTGCTCCAGTCTTCTGTACGTGGTGCCTGTACGCCGAAAGTGTCCCGCAATTTTTCTGGCCACCGACAGCATCTCTTGCACGCCCCTGTCGTTTTTTAAATAATTCTGCACCACCAAATTCAAGGTATGTGCAAAACATGGGACGTGCTGGAATTTGCCCATATTTAATGCACACACAATATTGCTGGCGTTGTCCGATGCCACAAATCCACAGGAGAGTCCAATTGGGGTAAGCCATTCCGCGATGATCTTCCTCAGTTGCCGTAAGAGGTTTTCAGCTGTGTGCGTATTCTGGAAACCGGTGATACAAAGCGTAGCCTGCCTAGGAAAGAGTTGGCGTTTGCGAGATGCTGCTACTGGTGCCGCCGCTGCTGTTCTTGCGGCGGGAGTCCATACATCTACCCAGTGGGCTGTCACAGTCATATAGTCCTGACCCTGCCCTGCTCCACTTGTCCACATGTCCGTGGTTAAGTGGACATTGGGTACAACTGCATTTTTTAGGACACTGGTGAGTCTTTTTCTGACGTCCGTGTACATTCTCGGTATCGCCTGCCTAGAGAAGTGGAACCTAGATGGTATTTGGTAACGGGGGCACACTGCCTCAATAAATTGTCTAGTTCCCTGTGAACTAACGGCGGATACCGGACGCACGTCTAACACCAACATAGTTGTCAAGGCCTCAGTTATCCGCTTTGCAGCAGGATGACTGCTGTGATATTTCATCTTCCTCGCAAAGGACTGTTGAACAGTCAATTGCTTACTGGAAGTAGTACAAGTGGGCTTACGACTTCCCCTCTGGGATGACCATCGACTCCCAGCAGCAACAAC
Organism: Pseudophryne corroboree; assembly: GCF_028390025.1. Lineage (NCBI taxonomy): Eukaryota > Metazoa > Chordata > Amphibia > Anura > Myobatrachidae > Pseudophryne > Pseudophryne corroboree. The sequence goes on from NC_086449.1 coordinate 741,463,321, forward strand.
AGCAGCGCCAGCAGCAGTAGGCGTTACACGCAAGGATGCATCGGAGGAATCCCAGGCAGGAGAGGACTCGTCAGAATTGCCAGTGACATTGCCTGCAGGACTATTGGCATTCCTGGGGAAGGAGGAAATTGACACTGAGGGAGTTGGTGGGGTGGTTTGCGTGAGCTTGGTTACAAGAGGAAGGGATTTACTGGTCAGTGGACTGCTTCCGCTGTCACCCAAAGTTTTTGAACTTGTCACTGACTTATTATGAATGCGCTGCAGGTGACGTATAAGGGAGGATGTTCCGAGGTGGTTAACGTCCTTACCCCTACTTATTACAGCTTGACAAAGGGAACACACGGCTTGACACCTGTTGTCCGCATTTCTGTTGAAATAGTTCCACACCGAAGAGCTGATTTTTTTGGTATTTTCACCAGGCATGTCAACGGCCATATTCCTCCCACGGACAACAGGTGTCTCCCCGGGTGCCTGACTTAAACAAACCACCTCACCATCAGAATCCTCCTTGTCAATTTCCTCCCCAGCGCCAGCAACACCCATATCCTCCTCATCCTGGTGTACTTCAACACTGACATCTTCAATCTGACTATCAGGAACTGGACTGCGGGTGCTCCTTCCAGCACTTGCAGGGGGCGTGCAAATGGTGGAAGGCGCATGCTCTTCACGTCCAGTGTTGGGAAGGTCAGGCATCGCAACCGACACAATTGGACTCTCCTTGTGGATTTGGGATTTCGAAGAACGCACAGTTCTTTGCGGTGCTACTGCTTTTGCCAGCTTGAGTCTTTTCATTTTTCTAGCGAGAGGCTGAGTGCCTCCATCCTCATGTGAAGCTGAACCACTAGCCATGAACATAGGCCAGGGCCTCAGCCGTTCCTTGCCACTCCGTGTGGTAAACGGCATATTGGCAAGTTTACGCTTCTCCTCCGACAATTTTATTTTAGGTTTTGGAGTCCTTTTTTTACTGATATTTGGTGTTTTGGATTTGACATGCTCTGTACTATGACATTGGGCATCGGCCTTGGCAGACGACGTTGCTGGCATTTCATCGTCTCGGCCATGACTAGTGGCAGCAGCTTCAGCACGAGGTGGAAGTGGATCTTGATCTTTCCCTAATTTTGGAACCTCAACATTTTTGTTCTCCATATTTTAATAGGCACAACTAAAAGGCACCTCAGGTAAACAATGGAGATGGATGGATACTAGTATACAATTATGGACGGACTGCCGAGTGCCGACACAGAGGTAGCTACAGCCGTGAACTACCGTACTGTGTCTGCTGCTAATATAGACTGGTTGATAAAGAGATGTCGTAGTATGTATGTATGAAGAAGAAAGAAAAAAAAACCACGGTTAGGTGGTATACAATTATGGACGGACTGCCGAGTGCCGACACAGAGGTAGCCACAGCCGTGAACTACCGTACTGTACTGTGTCTGCTGCTAATATAGACTGGTTGATAAAGAGATGTCGTAGTATGTATGTATGAAGAAGAAAGAAAAAAAAACCACGGGTAGGTGGTATACAATTATGGACGGACTGCCGAGTGCCGACACAGAGGTAGCCACAGCCGTGAACTACCGTACTGTACTGTGTCTGCTGCTAATATAGACTGGTTGATAAAGAGATGTAGTAGTATGTATGTATAAAGAAGAAAGAAAAAAAAACCACGGGTAGGTGGTATACAATTATGGACGGACTGCCGAGTGCCGACACAGAGGTAGCCACAGCCGTGAACTACCGTACTGTACTGTGTCTGCTGCTAATATAGACTGGTTGATAAAGAGATGTCGTAGTATGTATGTATGAAGAAGAAAGAAAAAAAAACCACGGTTAGGTGGTATACAATTATGGACGGACTGCCGAGTGCCGACACAGAGGTAGCCACAGCCGTGAACTACCGTACTGTACTGTGTCTGCTGCTAATATAGACTGGTTGATAAAGAGATGTCGTAGTATGTATGTATGAAGAAGAAAGAAAAAAAAACCACGGTTAGGTGGTATACAATTATGGACAGACTGCCGAGTGCCGACACAGAGGTAGCCACAGCCGTGAACTACCGTACTGTACTGTGTCTGCTGCTAATATAGACTGGTTGATAAAGAGATGTCGTAGTATGTATGTATAAAGAAGAAAGAAAAAAAAACCACGGTTAGGTGGTATACAATTATGGACGGACTGCCGAGTGCCGACACAGAGGTAGCCACAGCCGTGAACTACCGTACTGTACTGTGTCTGCTGCTAATATAGACTGGTTGATAAAGAGATGTAGTAGTATGTATGTATAAAGAAGAAAGAAAAAAAAACCACGGGTAGGTGGTATACAATTATGGATGGACTGCCGAGTGCCGACACAGAGGTAGCTACAGCCGTGAACTACCGTACTGTGTCTGCTGCGACTGGATGATAAATAATGATATAAAAAATATATATATATCACTACTGCAGCCGGACAGGTATATATATTATATAATGACGGACCTGCTGGACACTGTCTGTCAGCAGAATGAGTTTTTTATAGAATAAAAAAAAAAAACACCACACAAGTGAAGTCACACGACGAGTGTTTAACTTTTTCAGGCAATCACAATATAGTATACTACTAACTATACTGGTGGTCAGTGTGGTCAGGTCACTGGTCAGTCACACTGGCAGTGGCACTCCTGCAGCAAAAGTGTGCACTGTTTAATTTTAATATAATATGTACTCCTGGCTCCTGCTATAACCTATAACTGGCACTGCAGTGCTCCCCAGTCTCCCCCACAATTATAAGCTGTGTGAGCTGAGCACAGTCAGATATATAATATATATACATAGATGATGCAGCACACTGGGCTGAGCAGTGCACACAGATATGGTATGTGACTGTCTTGTACTCCTGGCTCCTGCTATAACCTATAACTGGCACTGCAGTGCTCCCCAGTCTCCCCCACAATTATAAGCTGTGTGAGCTGAGCACAGTCAGATATATAATATATACATAGATGATGCAGGCATGCAGCACACTGGGCTGAGCAGTGCACACAGATATGGTATGTGACTGAGTCACTGTGTGTACCGTTTTTTTCAGGCAGAGAACGGATATATTAAATAAAACAACTGCACTGCTGGTGGTCACTGTGGTCAGTCACTAAACTCTGCACTCTCTTCTACAGTATCAGCCTCAGGTCAATCTCTCTCTCTCTCTCCTAATCTAAATGGAGAGGACGCCAGCCACGTCCTCTCCCTATCAATCTCAATGCACGTGTGAAAATGGCGGCGACGCGCGGCTCCTTATATAGAATCCGAGTCTCGCGAGAATCCGACAGCGTCATGATGACGGTCGGGCGCGCTCGGGTTAACCGAGCAAGGCGGGAAGATCCGAGTCGCTCGGACCCGTGAAAAAAAACATGAAGTTCGTGCGGGTTCGGATTCAGAGAAACCGAACCCGCTCATCTCTAGTTACAACAAGATCCGGGCGTGTATTAGGACATACCGTGGCTGCGTTTGACGGCGTGGCCGTTGAACGCCGTATCCTAGCCAGAAAGGGTTTTCCCAGTGAGGTCATTTCCACACTTCTTCAGGTTAGAAAGGAAGTAACGGCAAAGCCTTACCACCGTATTTCGCTTTCAGGGCAGTTTTGGCCTTATAAATTTTCTATAAAAAAAAAAAGAATTGGCCACCTTTCCAGAAGTTCAGACTTTCGTGAAAGGAGTACTGCACATCCAACCTCCATTTGTGGCCCCATTGGCACAGTGGGATCTTGACGTGGTGTTGCGTTTCTTGTGTCTCACTGATTGGAACCTTTATTAAAGGTTGTGTTAAATTTTCTCTCTTGGAGTGTGGTCATGTTTTTGCCTTTGGGCGACTGCAAGGCAGTTGTCGGAAGTAACGGCTTTGTCTCACAAGAGCCCCTGTTTGATCTTCCAAGTGGATAGAATTGAGAACTCGGATAGTAGTTCTGACGAAAAAGGTTTTCAGTGTTTATCAAAAACCTGCCTATTTTGATGCCTGTGGTAACTTCAGCATTGGCTGATTCAAAGTCTCTCGATGTAGTCAGGGCTTTGAAGATGTATGTCACCAATTGGGCTCGGTTTGGGGAAACAGAGGCTCTGTTTGTCCGGTATGCTCCCAGCATGCTTGGGGCGCCTGCGTCTCTGCAGTCTGTTACACGCTGGATCTGTGATGCGATTCGGCATGCTAGTTATACGGCTGGATGGTCGTTGCCGAAGTCGGGGGAGACCCATTCTACTAGGAAGATGGGCTCTTCTTGGTGCGTACTGTGTCTGCAGTTATTGATTTTGCGGGCACTTTGTGGTATTTCTTATCTGTCAGGCTATTGCTGACGTTGTTCATGCCTTGGCATGTGGTTTCTTATTATTGGTTGGGTTGACACACAGGTTGTGTTACATATTCTCTCAGCATATGGCTGTCTGTTTTTCATACCGTGGGCTGGTATTCTGTTGAAGGCCATGTCTTGCGGTATGTTTGTGGTGTGAGCTGGTATAACACTCACTGTGTTTAACTTATAAATTCTTTCCTCGAAATGTCCATCTCTCCTGGGCACAGTTTTCTAACTGAGGTCTGGAGGAGAGGCATAGAGGGAGGAGCCAGTTCACACCCAGTTTAAGTCTTTATAGTGTGCCCAAGCTCCTGCGGATCCGTCTATACCCCATGGTCCTTTTGGTGTCCCCAGCATCCTCTACGGACTAGGAGAAAAGGATTTACCGGTAGGTACTTGTGAGGATATTGGGTTCAAAATCACTCAGTCACGGTGGTAGATGAAAAACCAACAGTGGTTTATTGAACAGAATGGGTTATAAACAGCTCAGCACACTTCTGTGATCCAATTCTACACGACAATCCCTCCTGGAACTCCTGACAGAACATTACTTCTTAGTCAGTCTTCTGCTACCCTCCCCACTTCTCTCTCACACCCCCTGTTTGCTATTCTCAAACCTTTGTCTTTTTTACAATAAGGCGACACCCCCAGACAGTTTCAGAGCAAACCTATTTTCACATGTCCAGGCATGTCCCCTAGGCCACAATAGATGGTAACTAAAGTAACCTTACTTAATCTGATTGTGTGGCCTGGAATCCATTGTGTGGGGAAGAATGAGGGGGTGTATGGCCTGACATCTGAGACTGGCTGTATCTACACAACAGCAAACACACAGGTTATCTGCGCAGTCATATGGGGGGGGAACATTATTTTACAAGCTATAACACAATAACCAATACATTCATATATATACATTGAAAACATAACTGTACCCTTGTAACAATAATATCATACAATATAATACAATATTGCCTAACATATAACTAATAACATATTGGCAATTGATGAAGTCCATGTGTAGGACCAGGGCTAGGAAAGTAACCACGTGTCTTTTACCACTGAGCGACACGACGCGCCAGCTGTGTCATCACATGTCGTCACAGTACTAAAATCCTATTTTTTTTAAATCTGCCATCCTGTCTGCCACTGCAGTGCCATTCCTAGATGGGCCAGGTGTTTGTGCCGCACGCTTCTGTCCCTTAGCTTAGTTATACAGCTACCTCATTGAACCTCTTTTTCTTCTTAGCATGATGTGCTGTTTGGGGCCTATTTTTTAAATCTGCCATCCTGTCTGCCACTGCAGTGCCACTCCTAGATGGGCCAGGTGTTTGTTCCGCACACCTGTGTCGCTTAGCTTAGTCATACAGCTACCTCAGTGCAACTTTTAGGCCTAAAAACAATATTGTGAGGTGTTGAGAATAGACTGGAAATGAGTGGAAATTATTTTTTATTGAGGTTAATAATACCGTAGGATCAAAATCACCCCCAAATTCTGTGATGTAAGCTGTTTTTATGTTTTTTTCAAGAATCATCCAGATCCAAAACCAAAACATGAAAGGGTGGTATTGACAAAATCAATCCAGATCCAAAACACGAGGATGGAACCAGAACCAAAACCAAAACACGAAAAGTGCCCGCCGCACATCTCTACAATCTATATTCCTACCACATGTACACATTCACGCTAGGGTTAATTTTGTTGGGAATCAATTAACCTTCCAGTATATTTTTGGATTGTGGGAGGAAACCGGAGTACCCGGAGGAAACCCATGCAAGTACGGGGAGAATATACAAACTCCGCACAGTTAGGGCCATGGTGGAAATTGAACCCATGACCTCAGTACTGTGAGGCAGCATTACTAACCATTACACCATCCGTACTGCCCTATGCACCCTTGCAGCCTAACCCTAACCCTCCCCCACCTTCACAGCCTAACCCTAACCCTCCACCACCCTCGCAGCCTAACCCTCCCTCACCCTCGCAGCCTAACCCTAACCTCACCCTAGTGACTAACCCTAACCTTAAGGGACAGCGTCTGCCTGGCTCCGGGCCGCGGTGCACGCCGACTACCCAGGCTGGCAACAGGTTACCGGGGGCTCTGTGCTCTCGTTTTTACACTATTAGAGACAGCCAGTATAAAGATCTGATGGAGGGACCGCGCGCCATTATGGGGGCGGGGCTTCCCGGAGAGCGGGACCAGAAGGCAAAAGGCGCCATTTCCTGCTGCTTCTGCTCACGGGCTGCACGCGGACACTGCTCCTCCAGGGCCCACTGAATCACTATTGTAAACTGGTTCCAGGGGGTTAAAGTGAGGGGAGAGCGCTAGTTCAGCGGTTTTACATTTATGCCATTAGAGAGGTGCCTAACATCCGTAATAAGGAGGAAGAGCAGGTAGGGGAATCATATTTTAATGTGAAGCCTAAGTCCTCTGCTACTTTCCCAGTTTCTAAGGAATTAGATTCCCTGGCTAGGGCAGCATGGCTTAATCTGTACAAGAAATGTATTACCCCTAAACGGGTGTTAAATTCATTCCCTTTCCCTGCAGAGGATAGGAAAGTCTGGGAAACCCCACCGACAGTGGATACCGCTGTCTCCAGGCTGTCACGTAAGATACTGTAGTTTTACCTGTTCTGGGGGCTGTTTCCCTTAAAGACTCAGCTGATCGCAAGATTGAAACAACTCTTAAATCAATTTATACTGCAGCAGGTGTAGCCCAACACCCTGCCATAGTATGTAGCTGGATTTCTAGGGCCATGGTAAAATGGTCTGATGAAATTTTGAAAGGGGTACTCACACTAACTCAGGAAGAGATAGTTACATTACTGCAACACATCCAGGATGCTGCAAACTTTATGAGCAAGGCTGTTAAGGAACTTAGTATCATTAACGGCCGAACCACTGCTATGACAGTGTTGGCTCAAAGAGCCCTCTGGCTACGTCAATGGTCAGCAGATGCTGATTCTAAAAAAGGGGTTGAAAAACCTTCCTTTTACAGGTGATGCCTTGTTTGGAGAAGAACTGAACAAGTGGATATCTCAGGCAACTGCAGGTAATTCTACATATCTGCCGTATGCCCCGCCACCTGCCAGGCGTCCCTATCCTGGACCCTCCTTACAGTCCTTTCGGGTGACCAGATTCAGAGGCAAAGCCAGAGGTGCCTCCAATGCTGCCAGAGGATCTCGCGGTAAGTCCCGTAAACCAGCTGCTGCTGGAGCTGCAGACCAGGTCTCAGGATCCTCTTCCACGAAGCCCTCCGCGTGACGGTTGGCCCCAGCAGCAAGGCGACTTTCAGGTATATGCTCGCCTTCAACACTTCGCCCACATGTGGGCAGAGTCCTGCCGGGATCCTTGGGTGAGGGACATATATATCCCAAGGATACTGTCTGGAATTCCAGGAACTCCCTCCTCCCAAATTCTTTATGTCAGGCTTACTAGCTTCACAAGAAGCAAGGGTTTCCTTAGAGTAGGCGGTACAAAAGCTGCTTTCTACAGGAGTTACTGTTCCAGTGCCTCCTCAACAGCCCACAAAGGGGTTTTACTCAAGTCTCTTTGTGGTTCCAAGGCTGATGGCTCGGTATGGTCTATCTTGAACCTCAAATCTCTGGACCCATATCTTCGGGTGTTTAAATTCAAGATTGAATCACTGAGAGCAGTGATAGCGAATCTGAAGGAGGGGGAGTTTCTGGTGTCCCTGGATATAAAGGACGCATACCTGAATATCCCAATTTGGCCCCCTCACCAGGCATTCCTCAGGTTTGCAATTCTGGACCAACATTTCCAGTTTCAGGCATTACCCTTCGGTCTCTCCACAGCCCCGAGGGTTTTCACAAAGGTCATGGCAGAAATGATGTTGCAGCAGCACATGAGGGGTGTCAAAACAATTCCGTACCTGGACGATCTCCTGATAAAGGCGGTGTCCAGGGAACAGCTACTGCACAGTATAGACTTGACTACCAGTGTGCTTACGGATCACGGATGGATACTCAATTTCCAGAAATTTCACTTGGAACCGTCTCAGAGAATTCAGTTCCTGTGGATGATCCTGGACACGGTGTCTCAGAAGGTTTACCTTCCTATGGACAAGGCCTCAACTATTCAGTCTTTTGTCTGGTTAGTGCTGAAACCTCGCAGGGTCTCAATTCACCTTTGCATCCATTTGCTGGGCAAGACGGTGGCCTCGTACGAGGCGAAACAGTATGGCAGGTTCCATGCACGACCGTTCCAACTGGATTTGTTGGACAAATGGTCGGGTTCTCACCTGCACATGCATCAGCTTATAACCCTATCACCGAAAGCACGGATATACCTGCTATGGAGGCTACACGTTCCCCATCTGGTGAAGGGTCGGAATTTTAATATCCAGTCATGGACTCTGTTGACAACAGATGCCAGCCTCTTGGGTTGGGGGGCTGTGACTCAAGGAGAGTAGTTCCAAGGGACGTGGTCCTTTCAGGACTCAGCTCTTCCAATCAACATCCTGGAACTCAGAGCAATTTACAATGCTCTCATACGGGCCTCATCCCTTCTACGGAATCAGGCCATCCAGGTGCAGTTGGACAATGCCACGGCAGTTGCGTACATCAACCGACAGGGAGGAATCAGAAGCAGGGCCGCAATGCGAGAGGTGTCAAGAATTCTCCTCTGGGCGGAAGCCAACGCAAGTGCCATCTCTGCAGTGTACATTCCAGGAGTGGACAATTGGGAAGCCGACTTCCTAAGCAGGCACAACCTCCATCCGAGGGAATGGGTCCTCCACCCTCAGGTGTTTCAACATCTTGTTCACTGGTGAGGTTGTCCACAGAAAGACCTGATGGCTTCTTGGCTCAACAAGAAGCTCTGTCGTTACTGTTCCAGAATGAGGGACCTGCAAGCGGTGGCGGTGGACGCTCTGACAACACCATGGACTTGCCAGTTCGTTTACCTGTTTCCTCCAATTCCTCTAATCCCAAGAGTTCTAAAAAGACTTAAAAAGGAAAGGGTTCAGGCAATACTCATTGCCCCGGATTGGCCTCGACGGGCCTGGTATGCGGGCCTCCTGACCCTGGCGCTGGAGGATCCCTGGCCTCTTCCGCTTCTCAAGGACCTTCTTCAACAAGGACCGTTCGTCTATCCAGGCTTACAGCGGCTACGTTTGATGGCCTGGAAGTTGAGAGGGAAATTTTAACCAGGAAGGGTCTTCCCTCCAAGGTAGTTTCCACTATGGATCAGGCCCTTAAGGTGGTTACCTCCAAACATTACCACCGTATTTGGAAGAAATATGGTGTGAGGGTCGAAAATGTTCTCCTATGGAATATCGTCTGGGCCGATTTCTTCTGTTCCTGCAAGCAGGAGTAGATAAGGGCCTACGATTAGGCTCCATCAAGGTTCAGATTTCGGCTCTCTCCATCTTCTTCCAGATGCAGCTGGCGCTACTTCCTGAAGTACAGACCTTTCTTAAGGGGGTGTTGTACATTCAGCCACCCTTTGTTACTCCCACGGCTCCGTGGGACCTAAATGTGCTTTTGACCCTTGCATAGGGTTTATTTAAAATAACTGACGTGGAAGACTGTTATGTTACTGGCCTTGGCTTTGGCTCGGCGTGTCGGAATTGGGGGCCTTGTCCTGTAAGAGCCCTTACTTGGTGTTTCACGAGGATAGGGCGGAGCTCAGATCTCACCCACAGTTTTTGCCGAAAGTGGTATCTGCCTTTTATTTGAATCAACCTATTGTGGTTCCAGTCTTATCTGACACTTCAGTTACTCCAAAGTCCCTGGATGATGTAAGGGCTTTGAGGATTTATACCAAAAGGACGGCTCGTCACAGGAAGTCTGATTCGCGTTTCGTCCTTTATGATGCTAAGGAAATTGGTCATCCTGCCTCCAAGCAGTCCATTTCTCATTGACCATACAACAGGCCTATACTTCGGTGCTGCCGAGTTCTGTTCAGGCTCACTCCACGAGGTCCGTGGGTTCTTCCTGGGCGGCTGCCCGGGGGGGCTCGGCCTTGCAGTTGTGCTGGGCAGCTACTTGGTCCGGTATGAATACCTTTATTTTTTTTTTTTTTTTATATTAGATTTTTATTAAATTTTCGTACAAATTATAATTACATTTAAATTGGTAAATGAGAAATAAAACAGAAATAGGGGGAGAAGACAAGTACATAACAAAACTAATAAAGACAGGGGAAAGGAAGGTTAGATATCAGGGACATCTTTTTACAACAATAAAATCAGAATAAAATCAGAATATGATGAAGGGGAAGATATCTGAAACCCGTATCAAGTTAGGGGCCATCTTGGATCGGGGAGCTAAGCACAGAAAGGTCAGGTAGGACAGTCGTGGTGCCGGACAGACCCATTTGGCCCAATTTCTCTCTATATAGGCACCACTTATCCCATTTCCTACTCATATTGGGTGCCCCGGAGGGATATCCACCCTCTGCAGTTTCAAACACATAATGTTGATGAACTTTTTGTTCTATCATCGATAAAGTGGGGACGACCGCCGACTTCCATTTGGAGGCAATGGCGGCCTTAGAAGCTATGAGAATGTGGCCTAAAAGGTATCTGTCACAATTGGACATCTCACCACGGTAGTAGTGAAATAGTGCCAATAGGGGTCAGGTGTGAGGGCTACTCCCAGGACGTGTGAAGTGAAAAGAAACACATCCCTCCAAAGTGACTGAATTGCTGGGCATAACCAAAAAATGTGAAGGATATCTCCCACCATCCCACAGTTCCTCCAGCAACTAGCGGAGACATCGGGCCAAATCTTGTGCAAGCGTTCCGGTGTAAAATATAACCTATGGACCAATTTGTAATACATTTCACAGTGATTAATACATTTAGAAATTTTAAAGCTTGATTGAAAGACTGTTTTCCAAATATCCTCGGTGAAGACCGCAGGGAGGTCTTTTTCCCATTTAGTCTGTGAGGGGAATACCCCATGCCGGGACTCAGTCACGAGATATTGGTACCATCTGGAGATGCCTCCTCTATTACTGCTAGGCAGCAGAAGGGACATCAGTAATTTAGGGAGGTTAATATGGGGGACTCGGTTGGGAGAACAACTTTGAAGCCAATGCCTCATTTGCAGATATTTATGAAAATCTTGTTTAGGTACCTGAAATTGTTCCTGAAGTAGGGAAAAGGGAACTAAAACACCGTCTCGAAGGACATCCTTCAAGGTGGAGAGGCCCCTGTCCCGCCAATGATGTAAGTGTAGGTCTGGGATCAACGTGGCTATGGCGTGGAGAGACAATTGGGGGAGGGCAGAGCCCCGGCAGGGAGGGATTTAAGTACGGTTCTCCATGCTAACAACGTTGCTTGAACCGCTGAACATTCCGCCACTCCAGGAGGAATAGAAATGGTAGGCAACCAGAACAAGTCTGATAGTATGAAGGGGGAGACAGCACTCCATTCCAAGGATACCCATGGTTTAGGGGTGTCTTGGGTGAACCAGTCTCTGGCCTGGGCGAGTAAACAAGCATTGTGATATCTCTCTAAATCCGGGTAAGCCACTCCCCCATCACACTTCCGAGCAGCTAAGGTGGATTTCGCTATTCTCGGTTTTGAGCCCCCCCACACATAGTTTGATAGCAATCGGTTAAATCTATTACCGATATCTTTAGGGAAGGTCCTAGGGATAGTACGGAAAAGGTACATCAGTTTAGGTAAGAGAACCATCTTCGCAGCTGCCACTCGGCCAACCCAGGAAACCTCCTGCATCATCCAATCTTTAATAAACAGCTCAAATGTTCGAAAGAGGGGGTCGTAATTACATCCCATTAGATCTCGCCCTCTGGATATTTGCACACCCAAATATTTAAGCGACCTGAGTTGCCATGCGTATTTGTAAGCTTTCTTTAGACGTCTAAGAGCGTCATCCGAAACATTCAAAGGGAGGGCCTCGGTCTTAGTAGTATTCAGCTTATAGTAGGAGACTGCTGCATAGGAGTCCAAGAGAGAGTGTAAATGTGGTAAAGACGATTCAGGCTCACTAAGGCATACTAAGTTATCGTCAGCAAAAAGACATATTTTATGGTGCATCCCTCCCACCACTGGACCAACAATGGAGTTTAGCGTCCTAATCCGCTCCGCCAGGGGCTCAATAGCCAGCACAAAAATGAGGGGTGAAAGGGGGCAACCCTGACGAGTCCCATTCGTGATATTGAATGTAGATGAATTGCAACCATTGGTGAACACCAAAGCCGATGGCAAGGAATACAGAGCCAAAATGGAGTCGAGTATCCTACCCGCAAATCCAAAGCAGCCCAGGGTAGCCCGCAAATAGTCCCAATGGAGCCTATCAAATGCCTTCTCTGCATCTAGAGAAAGAAGCAAGAGAGGTTCGTCTCGGGCCTGGCAACGTTCAATCAAATTGATAACCTTCCGTGTGTTATCTGACGCTTGCCGTCCTAAAACAAAACCCACCTGGTCAGGGTTAATCAAACTGGACAAGAGTGGGGATATCCTATTTGCAACCATCTTAGCGAACAACTTAAGGTCAGTGTTTAGCAATGCTATTGGGCGATAGTTCTGGACCACGGCAGGCGATTTACCCGGCTTAGGAGTGGTAACTATACGGGCCTCCAACATCTCTTTCGGGAAACTTGTGGAGTCCGAGGCTTCATTGAAAACTGACACTAAAATTGGGGCAAGAGTAGATTTAAAGGTTTTATAGAAGTTAGCGGGGTACCCATCTGGGCCCGGGGCCTTATTTACTGGGCAGGAATCGATGGCTGCTTCGACTTCCTCGGGCACCCAGGGCGAACTAAGGGACTCACGGGTCTGAGGATCAATAGTGGGGAGGGACAGCCCCTCCAAAAACCCAGCAATATCTACCAAAGAAGGCTGAGGGGTATCGGGATCATCCCTAAGGTTGTACAACTGCGAGTAATATTCAGCAAACGCATTAGCTATCTCTACCGGATCGGTTACTTTAACTCCCGAAGATGTATGGATAGCATGTATGCGTTCTTTAGCTCTACGTCCCCTTAGTTTACGCGCCAGCAAACGTCCCGCTCTGTTACCAAGTCTATAATATTGTTGATTGAGTCGCTGCAGGTTACGATGAACTTCCGATAGGGCAAATGCATTCACCTTGTCTCGGGCAGCAAGGAGTTGCTTAAAGAGGGCTTTATTATCAGGGTTACTTTTATGTGCAGTTTCCAGTCGGGCAGCGTCCCTTTCTGCCGAGGCCTGTCTACTTTTATACTCACGTTTGAGTCTAGCCGCTATTTGGATTGCAGAGCCTCTAACCACGGCTTTCAGAGAACACCAATGGGTGAAAACATTTGTATCCTCGGGACAGTTAGTAGCTAGATATAAGTCTAAAGATTGCTGGATGGCCTGGCGAGCCTCAGTGCGGGCTAAAAGGTACGGGCCTAGTCTCCAGGGGCCATGGGGGACCACCCTCTTGTCGGCTTCCCAGATTACAACAAGTGGCGAGTGATCTGACCAAGACATAGGTAATATGTCCACCTTACTGATGGCTGCTAATGTCCACTTATCAACTAATGCCAAGTCTATTCTAGAGTACGAGCTATGTACGTGGGAAAAGAAACTGTAATCTCGTTCTGCTGGGTGTTTGGCTCTCCATACATCATACAGCGCATACTCAGCTAACAATTGACCGAATTTGCCTGAGGGATCCTGGGCCGTACTGCTATGAAGAGTTCGGGTTGGACGAGAGCGATCCATATTAGGGTCCAGCACCGTGTTGAAATCTCCAAGGATCAACAGGGCTCCTCTCGTATGCTCTTGGAGAATTTTACAAAGGATTCTAAAGAATGCTATTTGTTTGGTATTAGGGGCGTAGCAAGAAACCAGAGTGGTCTCCACATTATCTAGCCGACCTACTAAAATTAAATATCTCCCGTCAGGATCTTCATATTTAGAGGACAGAACAAACGGGCAGTGTTGTGCTATAAGAAGAGCCACGCCAGCTTTCTTGGTGGGTCCATTTGCAGTATAGCAAAGGGGGTAACGTGAATTAGTGAAGAGGGGGGGATTTTGATTCAGAAAATGGGTTTCCTGTACCGCCACCACTTGTGCCCTAAGCTTATAAAAATAGTTCAAGGCTACTCTACGTTTTTGGGGAGAGTTAAGCCCTTTGGCATTAATGGAGACTATCTTCACCATATTCAATTACAGAAGGAACTGATACCTCCGATGACCAATATCTGTGCTGAGACCGATATACCTGATAGGGGGGGGGAAACATATAAGAATACATGAAGGGAAACATACAAAAAGTAAAAGACAAAACCAAACTAAATTGATCTCTCATGAGATCACATCCAGTAGCCATATTATGGCGACTGTGTAGGGAGGGGTTAGCGGCATAACTCCCACCCACTGCCATACATTTTTACTATAAACCAAAGAATATAAGAACGTCTTGATAACATAAGAGCAGATGAATGCACATATGTGCATACGGAACCTTAAGAACAAATAAGGCGGAGCAAAGGCGCTCCAACATGAGAACAGGACTTTAACTTCAAACATTAGAACTAGTCCAGCGACTCATATAGCTTATCAAACTCTAAAACTATCCCAACAGGCCGACATTAATGTAAACAGTCATGTCCGGGGGGGCGCCAGGCACAGCACCCCAAAGAGAGGGCAACTAATTAAGCATAACGGGAAATCGATGAAATACTTCTAAAACATAGACATTTCTCTCGCTATACTCAGCGCCCCCCCCTCGACACACCACGGCCCCTCATGCCGGGGGTAAATCCTTTATCTGGAGAGTCACTGGGGTCGTAACATCAGGAACATAACAGCTATGTAAGGTATCCGACTCAAAGCAGGCATCCTCACTTCACCGACGACCAGTCCTGCTGAAGTCGACGGGGGGGAGGAGCCCGCTGTAGGATCTGTAATATTCCATGATTTAAGCAACTTTTCTCCTTCATCTGCAGTAGAGATAGAGACAGTAGAGCCATCCCGATGAATCAGCAGCTTGGTGGGGAAACCCCATCGGTATGGGATATCAGCCTTTCTGAGGGCCGCAGTGATCTGATGAAATGATCGCCGTTTGTAGAGAGTGGCTGCAGACAGGTCCCCAAAGAGTTGAAGTCCTTTAAGGGCTGCAGATGTATCAGACGTCGGTCTAGATGCTTTCAGTAAGGCCTCTTTAACATGAAAGTAGTACATCTTCATTAGGACGTCTCTAGGTGCATCGCCCTGGGGCCGCTCTGGCCTTCGGTAACCGGTGTATTCGGTCAATAATGAAGTCTGCAGATGCAGACCGAGGCAATAAAGCCTTAAAGAGGGCCACCGCGTAATCGTGCAAACTGCTGTGCGACACCGACTCGGGGACTCCGCGTAATTTAAGATTGCTACGACGCGATCTGTCCTCCAGATCCGTGACCTTGTCCCGTAAAAGCTTCACCTCTGCTTCTAATGCATCATGAGAGTCCAGCAGGCCGTTATGAAATCCCACGACTTCTTCCATTTTAGTTTCCAAGTGGTCCGTGCGGCCACCCAGATCATCTATAGATTGTTGGCATGCCGTTAACGTGGTACGGAACTCAGCTGCTACCTCCTCCTTAAAGCGGGACAAAAGTAACTTCATAGTGCCCACCGTGAGGGCCTCCCCATCTCCAACCTTATCCAGGGTCGTAGCAGACGGATGTACCTCCAGTGACGGAGGGGTCTGGGGAACTGCTCCTGCTGTAGAGGGCCCGGCGACTTTAGGGCCAGACATTTTCGGGGATGATTTGAAAAATGAGAGCTGCTGTGCAGGCTTTGACGGTTTGCTGCGCCTAGTAGGCATGATAAGGCCCAGACGAAGATAACTTAATGTATCCAAACACGGACGATGGAAAAATCGGAAGGCTCCACTCTCTCAGAAACTAACAAGACATCACGTGGATAATGGCAGGGGTAGGAGAAATTTCTTGGTTTACATTGGCATGAGCAGGGTAGACAGGGCCATTAGACTAGCCATCCTCTCTTGGACGATGAAGTCCTGGCAGTCCCAGGGTCAGGGGCGTATCTCCCTCACCAGGTAGGATTCCAGCCAGAGTAGGGATGAAACGGTAGGGCTGGGGGTCGCTTCCTTCTTGTTCGCCCCCCGGGTGTGGTATGTTGGGTTTCCGCCTTCCGCCCGTATTCAATAACTGAAGGCCGCAGGAGGCCGAGTCGATCCCGAGGCCCGTCCGGCCAGCCACCCACAGCCGTGGGAGGCCACTCAGGAAGGCAGGGGCGCCACAGAACCCCCAATCGTTTAAAGGGAAACCAGCAGGGGGGGGGGTCTTCGCCACCTACAGGGGGCAGCTCTTTTCTCCAGGGTATGGGAAGGTGTCGCTAGCAGGTCTTAGATTCGCGGGGGGGGCACCCGCAGTGAGCGCCGCTGAGCTGGGCTCCAGACAAGCCGAGGTCGGAGGGGGTGAGGTCAGGCCGTAGCCGCACTAGACGGGTGTCCGGGAAGAGTCTACAGGGAGGGAGGAGAGGCGTGCCGTCAGCTCGTCCGAGCCGGGTACGTAAGTCTCACTCACCCGGGGGGCCGTCGGACGTCTCCTCCTCGCTGCAGCTGTGCTTCTTTCCTGCGCCCGGCACCCAAGATGGCCACCGCTCGTGTAACGGAGCGCGCTACGCGGGCCCGATCTGGGCCTGGATCACCCCCGTCTCCCAGCGAATGGCACTGGGCAGTTTGTAGGGGAACCTCAGCGGGAGCAGGGGCCAAGCGGGTCTCCCAGACGTCCCGGGATGGTAGCCGCCCGGCCGACGGGTATATCTTGAAAATTGAGGTCCCGGCTTCGGAGCGAGGAGTAGGCCGCAATCCGCGGGAGCCATAAAACCGGCTCCCCGACTCCGCAGCACCACTTCCCCGCTATCTCAGTGATCCAGCACCACAACTGGAGGACACAGGGCCGAAACTGGAGTGTGAGAAGGTTATTTTTATATGGTTAGCTCCCAGATCCCTGAGAGCTTATGTGAACTGCTGCCTACTCTCTCAGCCTCCAGGCCACGCCCCCATGAATACCTTTATTAAGTTCTACAGGCTTGACACCTTGGCCAAGGATGACATTCAGTTTGGTCAGGCGGTCTTGCAGGGGTCTCAGCACTCTCCCACCCGTTCTGGGAGCTTTGGGACGTCCCCATGGTATTCTAGAATTCCCCAGTATCCACTAGGATGTAAGAGAAAATAAGAATTTAATAACTACCGGTAATTCCTTTTCTCGTAGTCCATAGTGGATACTGAGCGCCCGCCTCTGTGCTTCGTTTTCCTGCTTACCTGGTTGTAAGTGTTATGGTTGAGTTTGCTGTTGCTTTCCCTGTTCCATGTTTGATTATCATTGCTATCCTTTTATAGTTAGCATTGCTTTCCTCTGTTTTGGTTAGCTCTGCTATCTTATTGTTGCGTGTTGGTTCGTTTCCTCACCGCATTATGGGGGTAATTCAGAGTTGATCGCAGCAGCAAATTTGTTAGCCGTTGGGCAAAACCATGTGCACTGCAGGTGTAGCAGATATAAAATGTGCAGAGAGAGTTAGATTTGGGTGGATTATTTTGTTTCTGTGCAGGGTAAATACTGACTGCTTTATTTTTACACTGAAATTTAGATTACAGTTTGAACACACCCCACCCAAATCTAACTCTCTCTGCACATGTTATATCTGCCATACCTGCAGTGCACATGGTTTTGCCCAACGGCTAACAAATTTGCTGCTGCAAACAAATCTGAATTACCCCCTATGTGTTATAGCCTTCTCTCAAAGTATGTCCGTCTCCTCGGTCACAGTTTCTTAGACTGAGTCTGCTAGGAGGAGCATAGAGGGGAGGAGCCAGCACACACTGAATAATTTCTTATAGTGCCAGGCTCCAGTGGACCCGATTCATGCCCCGATGGTAATCTTGAATTCCCCAGTATCCACTACGGATTACAAGAAATGGAATTACCGGTAGGTATTAAGGGGGTTAAAGTGAGCCGGAACGGGGCGGAACTGCGTTCCGTCAGTTCCACTTGGAGACGGAACACAGTTCTGCCTCCCCCGGCTCACCTAACCCGCTGTGTCCCGCCACCCGCTGAGACTGTGTTACCAACGGGCGCCCGGCTCTCTCTCCACAGCGTCAGCCAGAGGCAGGAGCTCAGTACTGAGCTCCGGCTTCCGGCTCTGTCACTGTGCGCTATGGGAGAGACGTCATGACGTCTCTCCCATAATGCCGAGGAGCGGATGCCTAGAGGACTGCAGCGGTCGGACGCGGGAGCGGGGCATGGTGAGTATGGTGATTTTTGTTTTGTTTTTTATGTGTAGTGGCACTTCTATTGGGGGGCATTACTACTGGGGACTTTACTACTTGGGGGGCCATTACTACTGGGAGCAAACTGCTGTGGGCAAACTACAAGGGGGTACTACTAATGGGGGCAAACTACTGGGGGCAAACTACAGGAGGGCATTACTACTGGGGGTATAACTACAGGGGCATTACTGGGGGCATAACTACAGGTACATTACTACTTGGGGCAAACTACAGTGGGTCATTACTACTTGGGGGCATTATTTCTGGGGGCTAAACTACAAGGGGTCAAGCTACAAGGGGGCAAACTACATGGGGGCTAACTACTGGGGGCATTACTAACGGGGTCTAACTACTGGGGGCATTACTAATGGGGGCTAACTACTGGGGTCATTTACTAATGGGGGGCTAACTACTGGGGGCATTACTAACGGGCATCCTCCACTCCTGAGGAAGCTGGGCTGTTAACACCAGCGAAACGCATTGAGATTATCGGACACACCATTGGAAACCCCCTCAACACATTTGGACATTCCATTCAGCTCTACATACACGGCACCAATTGGACAGCTTTTCCCTTGGATATTACCACTTGCGGAGGAACTAGAGTTACCCCTACCTGCTCAAAACGCTTGCACTTTCGTGCTTAATAAGGGATTCAATCGAACTCCACTGCCTGTTCATTTTCTCCAACCGTCTAGTGTGGATTTATTTCCAGAGGGAGTCCTAGCTGGGGTATGATATAATCCCTTACTGCGGGGACATATAAATGTGTCACGACATATGAATGTTTTGATTTTAGTAACTGTGTCCTAATGACATCTGTGCTTTTAAAGTGAATGTTTCTATTAAATGTAACATATATTTCAACATAACCTACCGTCCTAGGTTTTTATTGATTAATTTAGTGATATATACTTTTTTTTAACAACCAAGCACTGGTGACCAGTGTTCTTATTGTATATATTATCTTGGGGACTTACCACCCCCTACACCAGCAGCTGTTGACAGCGCACTCTTTTATACTCTTTTGAAAACTCTTTTGCATTACTAACGGGGGCTGACTACTGGGTGAAAACTACAGGAAGGCATTACTACTGGGGGCAAACTACAGGAAGGCATTACTACTGGGACATTACTACAGGAGGGCATTCCTACTTGGGGACATTACTACAGGGTGGCTAAACTACTGGGGGTATAACTACAGGGGTTAAACTACTGGGGGTATAACTACAGGGGTTAAACTACTGGGGCATTACTACTTGGGGGCAAACTACAGGAGGGATTTACTACTGGGGGTATAACTACAGGGGTATTACTACTTGGGGGCAAACTAAACTACAGGGGGGCTAAACTACTGGGGGCATAACTACAGGGGTTAAACTACTGGGGGCATAACTACAGGGGTTAAACTACTGGGCGCATAACTACAGGAGTTAAACTACTGGGGGCATTACTACTGGGGGCTAAACTACAAGGGGGCAAACTAAAAGAGGGCATAACTACAGAGGTTAAACTACTGAGGGCATAACTACAGGGGCTGAACTACAAGGAGGCAAACTACAGGGGGCATTACGACTGGGGGCATTACTACTGGGTGTTAAACTACAAGTGGACAAACTACTGGGGGCATTGCTAACGGGCAAACTACATGGGGGCTAAACTACAGGGGCTAAACTACTGGGGTCATAACTGCAGGGGCATTACCACTGGGGGCATAACTACTGAGTCTAAACTACATGGGGCTAAATGACTGGGGGCATTACTACAGGCAACATTATTGCTGGGGGCAATACTACACAGGGGCATTACTATTAAGGGCATTACTACTGGGGACACTACTAATGAGGGCATAGTAAAGGGGACACTTCATAAGGGGCATCACTCCTGGGGACATAAAGGGCACTACTATTGCGGACATTGCAAAGGGGCACCACTATTATGGGCTCTATATAAGGGGCACTACCACTGTGGGCACTACCAGTACAGTGGACATTGCATAAGGAGCACTACTACTATGGGCATTGTATTACGGGGTGCTACTACTGTGGGCATTATTACTATTGTGTGACCACGCCCCTTTCTTTTTGAGACCACGACCCTCTTTTGCGAGCGCAATAACTTTATTGCATTTTCTCCTTGGGGAGGGGAGGTGAGTTCCACCACCTCTCTAGGACCACTTTAAGCACTGCACCCCACCCAAATCTATCTCTCTCTGCACATGTTATATCTGCCCTCCTGCAGTGCACATGGTTTTGCCCAACTGCTAACAAATTTACTGCTGCAATCAACTCTGAGTTACCCCCTAAATTCCTATTTTTTTTAATGTTTAATTAATTTGTGGGGAATCTCTGAAACCTGGTTCATGGAAATTTATGCTTTAATCCCTAGCTATTAATGTAGTTAATGTTGCCAAATTAAAAAAAAAAAAAAAATGAAAAAAACCTGCAATGAGCCCTGTGATAATTATGCCAGCTCCAGCTAGCGTTATCACAGGGATCATTGCGAGATCCCTACTTCTGCACAGCTTTCTCTGTCCCCCAGCAGAGAAAGCTGTGCCGGGACCGGGTTCCGGTTATCAGCTATGTGTGTCCGATCAAGGGCGTAGCTACAATAGGTGCAGGCAGTGCAGCTGCTATGGGGCCCAGAGCTAAGATGGGCCCACATTCCCTGTCAAAGTTACATGTGTTATCTACATTTTTCAACATTGGTAGATACATAGGGGTCTTTAAAAACATTTGGCTTGGAGCCTACAATGTATCTAGGTATGCCCTTTGATCTGCTCTTGTTAATGTGGAATTAAATGAACTGGAGGGCATTATAATGTTACATAACATGAATTGGGGGACCGTAATGTGGCACATTATCACTGTAATGTGACAAAATATGAACTGGGAACACTGCATAGCCAGATTAAGGGGGGGATGCAGGGCATACCGTATCCCAGGCCCCCTATTAAACCCCCCCCCCCCTCCCCCGGCCAGAGCACATAGACATCACTAGCTTTACCTCTTAAGCAGCAGCTGAAGCAGCAGCCAGAATTTGAGCAGGATAGTATGCACTGCAGGTGCACAGGAATATCATGTTTCATGAGCTACCGACAGATCTTTCTGACCAGAGGAGAGATAGGAGGGTGGAGAGAGCTATAAGTGACACAGGGATCTCAACTTCTCCTCCTCCCTGCCTGGGTGTCTGAGTCCTGTGTAAACTGTTATGCAACTAAAACATTTGGGTCTAGAGATAGACACACACAGATAGTCCTCCTGAGTCCTGTCCCAGTGTGTAAGTAGTACAGAGGCTGCTGCTATTCTTGCATGTGACAAGATCAATTATTTTATTTTTCTATGTGTATTTTAAGTAGACAAAAAGAAATTTCTTAAGTGCGCAATAAATGTTACCCTAGGCAGCCGTCACACATCACTGGGGGAACACCACATCCCACCATACAAAATGCAGACAAAAAGGAAAAATGGATATGTGCATAGGCGCCCTTGTAACAGAGATGCTAAAAACTGGTTTATATAAAAACACAGTATTTTAATGCATGAGGTAATAAAACACAAGATAAAAATCATACATGTATATGTATTGTATTGTATATATCATATACATGTATGATTTTTATCTTGTGTTTTATTACCTCATGCATTAAAATACTGTGTTTTTATATAAACCAGTTTTTAGCATCTCTGTTACAAGGGCGCCTATGCGCATATCCATTTTTCCTTTTTATGTGTATTTTAAGGTTAATTTGTCTTTGCTCAACTACAAGAAAAGTTTTTAAAATAGTTGACTTTCAATTAGGTGGAGCTATAAACAGTACCCAGGCAATATTAAACTGTTAGTTAAAACTAATATACACCATTGGTTTAAATGTAATATACACAATATATACCTCCCACCATGACCCACTCCAGTAGGTACAAAATGCTCTCTACCTGTACTTCAATTTTAATTTATGATTGCAATCACCTGTGTTGAAGTACCTTTCTTATCAACTAAATAGTTCAACACAGGTTATGCCAATCATATATTAAGTAGGAAGTCCAGGTAGAGAGCATTTTGGCCCTCCTGGAATGGGACATGTTGGGAGATATGCATAATTTTATATACATCAGCCACCTTCCATCAGGGCCCCCCTGTATTAAGTGCCCCGGGCACCCCCAAGGCTTAATCCAGCCCTGGAATACTGTATATCATAATGTGTTGTATAATGTGCACTGACAGCCCTACAATCTGACATAATGTGAGCTAGGTCACTATTATGGTTCATAAAATGTAGGGCACTATCATGGGGCATAGCATTAACTAACACACTAATTACTATGGTTCAGAAAATGAACTAGGGCACTATTATAGGGCATAAAACTGCTGCAGAGAAGTGTATCTCTAGAAGCATTGGGGCAGGGGCCCTTTCAAAATGTTGCTGTGACAGTGGGACCCACAAAGTTCTGGCTACGCCCCTGTGTCTGATGGACACACAAGCTGATCACTGGTAAAAAAAACAAAAAACAAAACAAAACCATACTTACCAGTCCCAGGACCTCCTGTGCGCTGCTGTGACCCCCGCTGTAGTAAAGTGATGCTGCAAAACAGCTGCTCACGTTACAGCACTGGGGGTCACAGCAGCGCACAAGATTTGATGCCCGTAGCCCTGCAGGAACAGCAATCACCGACTCCCTGATAAGTATATTTACTGTGGGGGGTGGGGGGGGTTAGTCGTGATGAGAGGGTCGACCCGGCTGTGGCGGTAGTGTTGATGTCGGTGGGGGCGGCCCATGCGCAGCAGGACATCGGGGTATTATTCCTGAGAAATACCCCGATACTGTTGCGGATTGTCATCGCAGGGACAGAGTTTGCTTGCAAGCTCTGTCCCTGTATGCGATAATTGATACAGCCGTGCGATGTAATCAATTATCACAGTGCGGATTGGGTCAATTTTATCACCGCACATCCACATTCTTGGATGCGGATAGTGATAAATTGGCCCCTAAGTAATTATATATTTTTTTAAGTAACACATTTCCTGCCACACCACATGGAAAATGCATATTTCTGCTCACATGGATGATGACGTAGTCACGGGAAAGCAAATAAGGTTAGATCAGGCATGTCCAAACTGCGGTGCTCCAGCTGTTGTGAAACTACATATCCCAGCATGCCCTGACACAGTTTTGCTGTCAGAGAACGCTAAAGCTGTGTCAGGGCATGCTGGGATGTTAGTTTCTCAACAGCTGGAGGGCCTCAGTTTGGATATGCCTGGGTTAGATTATTGAGAATGCCCACATGCTGCGCAATACCATGAGATTGAGGCAGAGATTTTCGATCATATACACTATGCAATAAAACTGGCCAAGCACCCGACTATTTCCAAATCAGTACAGTTATTGTACAGTGTGTTCCTAGCTTAAGGGTCTGTTTGATAATTAGCCATTCTCTTTCCAAATTAACTAGTCCAAGTAGTCTCATACATAAACTTTTAATAAGGCTGGAGAATTGCTCAAGGTGTTTATAAGGCACCACTATTAAATAACAAGCTCTTTATATGTGCAGAACTCATTATTTAATTAGTGCTCTTACGTTACATTTATAATCCGTGTGGGGCAGGACTGTTGCACAGTGGTTAGCATTGCTGCCTCACATTGCTCAGTGATTTGACTCTGACCAAGGCCCATTACCTATGGTAATATACTGTATGTTACAGCATAAATATGACATACCTATATATCTATGTATAAAAATGTGACATATTTTTGCATTTTTTAATTACTGCAGTTCGCGGTTCACATTTTAGGAAATTTGAACACACCCGAACTTCCGGGATCCGAGTCAATCCAAGTTGTGGCTCAGGATTACCCGCCAGGCTCGGATTTCAAATCGAGGTAAAACGTCATCCTCCCGGTGTCGGATTCTCACCGGTCTATACCCCTATGCATTTATTATTTATGTACATATAAAAGGCATCCCTTTGAATTGACGCAGTTTTAGTTGATTTTCGAAGTTAAAAATAAATATATTGTTTTATTGTTTGTACTGTTCTGGTAAAGTGTACTTCATCTAATAAGGTCACTCCATCTAATACGGTCACCATTCAAAGAATGGTGGAGGGTTATTTTAATGACAGCGTACAAACAGGCATGTCCCTCTTACTACTGCAAGGAAAAAAAGGCAATTTGGAGGCCCTTGTACAAACTGGCTTTGCATTACTTAAGCTGCCCACCCTCCAGTGTGTATTTAGAAAGAAGTTGTTTTTTTTTTTTTTACATTTCTTTATTCATCAGAGCATATACCACACAGTAATACAAAAATCGTAAGTGTAGTAAGTACATAAATACTTTAAAGGAGGCAACAATTCAAAAAAGGAAAAGGAACCACCGGAATCATTGGAAAATAGTAGTATACAGATATTATATGTCAATACTCAGGAAGAATTTTATACACAGCCAGGAACCTTGGCCCTCATTCCGAGTTGTTCGCTCGCTAGCCGCTTTTCGCAGCAGTGCACACGCTAAGCCGTCGCCCTCTGGGAGTGAATCTTAGCTTAGCAGAATTGCGAATAGAAATTTCTTTGCAGTTTCTGAGTAGCTCAGGACTTACTCTGCCACTGCGATCAGTTCAGTCAGTTTCGTTCCTGGTTTGACGTCACAAACACACCCAGCGTTCGCCCAGGCACTCCCCCGTTTCTCCAGCCACTCCTGCGTTTTTTCACACACTCCCATAAAACGGCCAGTTTCCGCCCAGAAACACCCACTTCCTGTCAATCACACTCCGATCACCAGAACAAAGAAAAAACCTCGTAATGCCGTGAGTAAAATACCAAACTTCTTAGCAAATTTACTTGGCGCAGCCGCAGTGCGAACATTGCGCATGCGCAGTTAGCGGAAAATCGCACCGATGTGAAGGAAAATAACGAGCGAACAACTCGGAATGTGGGCCCTTGTCAGCAATCAGCATAGGAGGCTACGTCTTTAAAATGGGAAAGGATGATGGTTATCAAAATGAACTACAAATTCCACGAGGAAGACCCTTACCGGCAATTACACCAAAGTACAGAGACTTCTGTAATAGTAGATTCCAGCGGGGATGAATTGATATTGTTTGAGGATGATGTATACACTGATGAGGGTGAGAATGGTAGTAACAATGATATCTTGTCACTACAAAGTAGAGATGAGCGGGTTCGGTTCCTCGGAATCCGAACCCCCCCGAACTTCAGCCTTTTTACACGGGTCCGAGGCAGGTTCGAACCTTCCCGCCTTGCTCGGCTAACCCGAGCGCGCCCGAATGTCATCATCCCGCTGTCGGATTCTCGCGAGGCTCGAATTCTATTGCGAGACTCGGATTCTATATAAGGAGCCGCGCGTCGCCGCCATTTTCACACGTGCATTGAGATTGATAGGGAGAGGACGTGGCTGGCGTCCTCTCCGTTTATAGTTACTGTTAGTAGTTAGTTGATCTGATTGCTGCTTAGCTTATTGTGGGGAGGATTGGGGAGAGCTGTTAGGAGGAGTACAGTCAGTGCAGAGTTTTGCTAGTTTTTTTTAATCCGTTCTCTGCCTGAAAAAAACGCTCCATACCATATCTGTGCTCAGCCTCAGTGTGCTGCATGATATATCTATGTATATCTGACTGTGCTGAGTGCTCACTGCTCACACAGCTGAATTGTGGGGGAGACTGGGGTGCAGTTATAGCAGGAGTACAGTGCACACTTTTGCTGCCAGTGTGACTGACCAGTGACCACCAGTATATTGTCTGCCTGAAAAAGTTAAACACTCCTGTGGTGTTTTTTTTATTTATTCTATAAACGCATTCTGCTGACAGTGTCCAGCAGGTCCGTCATTCATTATATTATATAAATATTTACCCGCAGTAGTGTTATATTTTTTTTGTTCATCTCTATCATCTTTATCATCTCTATATTAGCAGACACAGTACGGTAGTCCAAGGCTGTGGCTACCTCTGTGTTGTCAGTGCTCGTCCATAATTGTATACCTACCTGTGGTGGGGTTTTTTTTTCTATCTTCTTCATACTAGTAGTTTAGGAGTCTGCTGACAGTGTCCAGCAGGTCCGTCGTTATATTATATATACCTGCAGTAGTGATATATATATATTTTTTATATCATTATCATCTCTATACTAGCAGACGCAGTACGGTAGTCCAAAGCTGTAGCTACCTCTGTGTCGTCAGTGCTCATCCATAATTGTATACCTACCTGTGGTGGGGTTTTTTTTTCTATCTTCTTCATACTAGTAGTTTAGGAGTCTGCTGACAGTGTCCAGCAGGTCCGTCATTATATTATATATACCTGCAGTAGTGATATATATATATTTTTTATATCATTATCATCTCTATACTAGCAGACGCAGTACGGTAGTCCACGGCTGTAGCTACCTCTGTGTCGTCAGTGCTCGTCCATAATTGTATACCTACCTGTGGTGGGGTTTTTTTTTCTATCTTCTTCATACTAGTAGTTTAGGAGTCTGCTGACAGTGTCCAGCAGGTCCGTCATTATATTATATATACCTGCAGTAGTGATATATATATATTTTTTATATCATTATCATCTCTATACTAGCAGACGCAGTACGGTAGTCCACGGCTGTAGCTACCTCTGTGTCGTCAGTGCTCGTCCATAATTGTATACCTACCTGTGGTGGTTTTTTTTTTTCTATCTTCTTCATACTAGTAGTTTAGGAGTGTGCTGACAGTGTCCAGCAGGTCCGTCATTATATTATATATACCTGCAGTAGTGATATATATATTTTTTTATATCATTATCATCTCTATACTAGCAGACGCAGTACGGTAGTCCACGGCTGTAGCTACCTCTGTGTCATCAGTGCTCGTCCATAATTGTATACCTACCTGTGGTGGGGTTTTTTTTTCTATCTTCTTCATACTAGTAGTTTAGGAGTCTGCTGACAGTGTCCAGCAGGTCCGTCATTATATTATATATACCTGCAGTAGTGATATATATATATTTTTTATATCATTATCATCTCTATACTAGCAGACGCAGTATGGTAGTCCACGGCTGTAGCTACCTCTGTGTCGTCAGTGCTTGTCCATAATTGTATACCTACCTGTGGTGGGTTTTTTTTTCTATCTTCTTCATACTAGTAGTTTAGGAGTCTGCTGACAGTGTCCAGCAGGTCCGTCATTATATTATATATACCTGCAGTAGTGATATATATATATTTTTTATAT
The DNA here is from genome assembly GCF_028390025.1 of Pseudophryne corroboree. Lineage (NCBI taxonomy): Eukaryota > Metazoa > Chordata > Amphibia > Anura > Myobatrachidae > Pseudophryne > Pseudophryne corroboree. The sequence goes on from NC_086449.1 coordinate 741,491,084, forward strand.
CATTATCATCTCTATACTAGCAGACGCAGTACGGTAGTCCACGGCTGTAGCTACCTCTGTGTCGTCAGTGCTCGTCCATAATTGTATACCTACCTGTGGTGGGTTTTTTTTTTCTATCTTCTTCATACTAGTAGTTTAGGAGTCTGCTGACAGTGTCCAGCAGGTCCGTCATTATATTATATATACCTGCAGTAGTGATATATATATATATTTTTTATATCATTATCATCTCTATACTAGCAGACGCAGTACGGTAGTCCACGGCTGTAGCTACCTCTGTGTCGTCAGTGCTCGTCCATAATTGTATACCTACCTGTGGTGGGTTTTTTTTTTCTATCTTCTTCATACTAGTAGTTTAGGAGTCTGCTGACAGTGTCCAGCAGGTCCGTCATTATATTATATATACCTGCAGTAGTGATATATATATATATTTTATATCATTATCATCTCTATACTAGCAGACGCAGTACGGTAGTCCATGGCTGTAGCTACCTCTGTGTCGTCAGTCACTCGTCATCCATAAGTATACTAGTATCCATCCATCTCCATTGTTTACCTGAGGTGCCTTTTAGTTGTGCCTATTAAAATATGGAGAACAAAAATGTTGAGGTTCCAAAAATAGGGAAAGATCAAGATCCACTTCCACCTCGTGCTGAAGCTGCTGCCACTAGTCATGGCCGAGACGATGAAATTCCATCAACGTCGTCTGCCAAGGCCGATGCCCAATGTCATAGTACAGAGCATGTCAAATCCAAAACACAAAATATCAGTAAAAAAAGGACTCAAAAATCTAAAATAAAATCGTCGGAGGAGAAGCGTAAACTTGCCAATATGCCATTTACCACACGGAGTGGCAAGGAACGGCTGAGGCTCTGGCCTATGTTCATGGCTAGTGGTTCAGCTTCACATGAGGATGGAAGCACTCAGCCTCTCGCTAGAAAAATGAAAAGACTGAAGCTGGCAAAAGCACAGCAAAGAACTGTGCGTTCTTCGAAATCACAAATCCACAAGGAGAGTCCAATTGTGTCGGTTGCGATGCCTGACCTTCCCAACACTGGACGTGAAGAGCATGCGCCTTCCACCATTTGCACGCCCCCTGCAAGTGCTGGAAGGAGCACCCGCAGTCCAGTTCCTGATAGTCAGATTGAAGATGTCAGTGTTGAAGTACACCAGGATGAGGAGGATATGGGTGTTGCTGGCGCTGGGGAGGAAATTGACCAGGAGGATTCTGATGGTGAGGTGGTTTGTTTAAGTCAGGCACCCGGGGAGACACCTGTTGTCCGTGGGAGGAATATGGCCACTGACATGCCTGGTGAAAATACCAAAAAAATCAGCTCTTCGGTGTGGAAGTATTTCAACAGAAATGCGGACAACATTTGTCAAGCCGTGTGTTGCCTTTGTCAAGCTGTAATAAGTAGGGGTAAGGACGTTAACCACCTCGGAACATCCTCCCTTATACGTCACCTGCAGCGCATTCATCATAAGTCAGTGACAAGTTCAAAAACTTTGGGCGACAGCGGAAGCAGTCCACTGACCAGTAAATCCCTTCCTCTTGTAACCAAGCTCACGCAAACCACCCCACCAACTCCCTCAGTGTCAAATTCCTCCTTCCCCAGGAATGCCAATAGTCCTGCAGGCCATGTCACTGGCAATTCTGACGAGTCCTCTCCTGCCTGGGATTCCTCAGATGCATCCTTGCGTGTAACGCCTACTGCTGCTGGCGCTGCTGTTGTTGCTGCTGGGAGTCGATGGTCATCCCAGAGGGGAAGTCGTAAGACCACTTTTACTACTTCCACCAAGCAATTGACTGTCCAACAGTCCTTTGCGAGGAAGATTAAATATCACAGCAGTCATCCTGCTGCAAAGCGGATAACTGAGGCCTTGGCATCCTGGGCGGTGAGAAACGTGGTTCCGGTATCCATCATTACTGCAGAGCCAACTATAGACTTGTTTAAGGTACTGTGTCCCCGGTACCAAATACCATCTAGGTTCCATTTCTCTAGGCAGGCGATACCGAAAATGTACACAGACCTCAGAAAAAGACTCACCAGTGTCCTAAAAAATGCAGTTGTACCCAATGTCCACTTAACCACGGACATGTGGACAAGTGGATCAGGGCAGACTCAGGACTATATGACTGTGACAGCCCACTGGGTAGATGTATTGACTCCCGCCGCAAGAACAGCAGCGGCGGCACCAGTAGCAGCATCTCGCAAACGCCAACTCTTTCCTAGGCAGGCTACGCTTTGTATCACCGCTTTCCAGAATACGCACACAGCTAAAAACCTCTTACGGCAACTGAGGAAGATCATCGCAGAATGGCTTACCCCAATTGGACTCTCCTGTGGATTTGTGGCATCGGACAACGCCAGCAATATTGTGTGTCCATTAAATATGGGCAAATTCCAGCACGTCCCATGTTTTGCACATACCTTGAATTTGGTGGTGCAGAGTTATTTAAAAAACGAGAGGGGCGTGCAAGAGATGCTGTCGGTGGCCAGAAGAATTGCGGGACACTTTCGGCGTACAGGCACCACGTACAGAAGACTGGAGCAACACCAAAAACGCCTGAACCTGCCCTGCCATCATCTGAAGCAAGAAGTGGTAACGAGGTGGAATTCAACCCTCTATATGCTTCAGAGGTTGGAGGAGCAGCAAAAGGCCATTCAAGCCTATACAACTGAGCACGATATAGGAGGTGGAATGCACCTGTCTCAAGCGCAGTGGAGAATGATTTCAACGTTGTGCAAGGTTCTGCAACCTTTTGAACTTGCCACACGTGAAGTCAGTTCAGACACTGCCAGCCTGAGTCAGGTCATTCCCCTCATCAGGCTTTTGCAGAAGAAGCTGGAGACATTGAAGGAGGAGCTAACACAGAGCGATTCCGCTAGGCATGTGGGACTTGTGGATGGAGCCCTTAATTCGCTTAACAAGGATTCACGGGTGGTCAATCTGTTGAAATCAGAGCACTACATTTTGGCCACCGTGCTCGATCCTAGATTTAAAACCTACGTTGTATCTCTCTTTCCGGCAGACACAAGTCTGCAGGGGTTCAAAGAACTGCTGGTGAGAAAATTGTCAAGTCAAGCGGAACGCGACCTGTCAACATCTCCTCCTTCACATTCTCCCGCAACTGGGGGTGCGAGGAAAAGGCTCAGAATTCCGAGCCCACCCGCTGGCGGTGATGCAGGGCAGTCTGGAGTGACTGCTGATGCTGACATCTGGTCCGGACTGAAGGACCTGACAACGATTACGGACATGTCGTCTACTGTCACTGCATATGATTCTCTCACCATTGAAAGAATGGTGGAGGATTATATGAGTGACCGCATCCAAGTAGGCACGTCAGACAGTCCGTACGTATACTGGCAGGAAAAAGAGGCAATTTGGAGGCCCTTGCACAAACTGGCTTTATTCTACCTAAGTTGCCCTCCCACAAGTGTGTACTCCGAAAGAGTGTTTAGTGCCACCGCTCACCTTGTCAGCAATCGGCGTACGAGGTTACTTCCAGAAAATGTGGAGAAGATGATGTTCATTAAAATGAATTATAATCAATTCCTCCATGGAGACATTCACCAGCAGCAATTGCCTCCACAAAGTACACAGGGAGCTGTGATGGTGGATTCCAGTGGGGACGAATTGATAATCTGTGAGGAGGGGGATGTACACGGTGATGAATCGGAGGATGATGATGAGGTGGACATCTTGCCTCTGTAGAGCCAGTTTGTGCAAGGAGAGATTAATTGCTTCTTTTTAGGTGGGGGTCCAAACCAACCCGTCATTTCAGTCACAGTCGTGTGGCAGACCCTGTCACTGAAATGATGGGTTGGTTAAAGTGTGCATGTCCTGTTTATACAACATAAGGGTGGGTGGGAGGGCCCAAGGACAATTCCATCTTGCACCTCTTTTTTCTTTCACTTTTCTTTGCGTCATGTGCTGTTTGGGGAGTGTTTTTTGGAAGGGCCATCCAGCGTGACACTGCAGTGCCACTCCTAGATGGGCCAGGTGTTTGTGTCGGCCACTAGGGTCGCTTAGCTTACTCACACAGCTACCTCATTGCGCCTCTTTTTTTCTTTGCATCGTGTGCTGTTTGGGGAGTGTTTTTTGGAAGGGCCATCCTGCGTGACACTGCAGTGCCACTCCTAGATGGGCCAGGTGTTTGTGTCGGCCACTAGGGTCGCTGAGCTTAGTCACACAGCTACCTCATTGCGCCTCTTTTTTTCTTTGCGTCATGTGCTGTTTGGGGAGTGTTTTTTGGAAGGGCCATCCTGCGTGACACTGCAGTGCCACTCCTAGATGGGCCAGGTGTTTGTGTCGGCCACTTGGGTCGCTGAGCTTAGTCATCCAGCGACCTCGGTGCAAATTTTAGGACTAAAAATAATATTGTGAGGTGTGAGGTGTTCAGAATAGACTGAAAATGAGTGGAAATTATGGTTATTGAGGTTAATAATACTTTGGGATCAAAATGACCCCCAAATTCTATGATTTAAGCTGTTTTTTAGGGTTTTTTTAAAAAAACACCCGAATCCAAAACACACCCGAATCCGACAAAAAAAATTCGGTGAGGTTTTGCCAAAACGCGTTCGAACCCAAAACACGGCCACGGAACCGAACCCAAAACCCGAAAAATTTCCGGTGCACATCCCTACTACAAAGCTGTTAGCTCAGTGGCCTGAAGCCCATTCATAGCTTTTTTTGTGGGGGCCAAAACAGACCAATCACTTAAGCCACAAAAGTGTCAGTCCCTGTCGCTGAAGTGCTTGGTTTGTTAAACTGTACATGTCTTTTTTAATATTCAACATAAGGGTAGGTGGGAGTACCCAAGGACAATTCCATGTTGCGCCACTTTTCATTTCTGCCACTGCTGTGTGGCAATGTTTCATAGGGGTTTGGTAGAGTAGAGAATGCCGGCGGTCAGAATACCTACTGCGGCATCTGAATGATCAGAATGCCATCAGGGAAAGGTAAGTATATTTCTCCTACGTCCTAGAGGATGCTGGGCACACTTCAAGAACCATGAGGTATAGACGGGATCCGCAGGAGACATGGGCCCTTCAAGACTTTAAAAGTGGTGTGAACTGGCTCCTCCCTCTATGCCCCTCTTCCAGACCCCAGTTTAGAATCTGTGCCCAGTGAGACTGGATGCACACTGAGGAGCTCTCCTGAGTTTCTCTGAAAAAAGACTTTTGTTAGGTCTATTATTTTCAGGGAGACCTGCTGGCAACAGGCTCCCTGCTTCGTGGGACTGAGGGGAGAGAAGCAGACCTACTTCTGTGAGTTTCAAGGCTTCTTTGGCTACAGGACACCATTAGCTCCTGAGGGTCTGAACGCTAGGTACGCCTAGATGCTCGTTCCCAGAGCCTGCCGTCACCCCCCTTGCAGAGCCAGAAGTCGGAAGACAGGTGAGTAGAAGAAGATCAGAAGACTTCAGTGACGGCTTTGAGGTACCTCACAGCGGCCGTGCTGCGCGCCTTGCTCCCACACACAGCGGCACTACAGGGTGCAGGGCGCGGGGGTGTGGGGGCGCACTGGGCAGCATTGAAAAACCTCATATAAGACTGGCAAGGTGGTTTTAAGTGCCAAGGCACTAAATCCGAACCCCCGCCAATATAAATATTTTAAAAAATAGCGGGGCTGAAGCGCGCCATTAAGGGGGCGGGGCTAAGCCCTCACAGCTCTCATCAGCGCCATTTTCTCTTCACAAAGCTGCAGAGACGCTGGTTCTTCCTCTACACTGCTGTATCAAGTAACAGGGTACAAAGCAGGTGGGGGCACAGTTATTTTGGTGCTATATATGTATTTATAAAAGCGCTAACAGGTCTGAGGCTTTGTATAAGAGTTTACAGAACCGGGATAAGCGCTGGGTTGTGAGCTGGCAAACTCCCTCTGTGTTCCCCTGACAGGCTTTACTGTGGGTCTGTCCCCTATATGCCCAGAGTGTCTGTGGGTGTAGAGATGTGCACTTGAAATTTTTCGGGTTTTGTGTTTTGGTTTTGGGTTCGGTTCCACGGCCGTGTTTTGGGTTCGACCGCGTTTTGGCAAAACCTCACCGAATTTTTTTTGTCGGATTCGGGTGTGTTTTGGATTCGGGTGTTTTTTTCAAAAAACACTAAAAAAAAAGCTTAAATCATAGAATTTGGGGGTCATTTTGATCCCAAAGTATTATTAACCTCAAAAACCATAATTTCCACTCATTTTCAGTCTATTCTGAATACCTCACACCTCACAATATTATTTTTAGTCCTAAAATTTGCACCGAGGTCGCTGGATGACTAAGCTAAGCGACCCTAGCGGCCGACACAAACACCTGGCCCATCTAGGAGTGGCACTGCAGTGTCACGCAGGATGTCCCTTCCAAAAAACACTCCCCAAACAGCACATGACGCAAAGAAGAAAAAAAGAGGCGCAATGAGGTAGCTGTGTGAGTAAGCTAAGCGACCCTAGTGGCCGACACAAACACCTGGCCCATCTAGGAGTGGCACTGCAGTGTCACGCAGGATGTCCCTTCCAAAAAACCCTCCCCAAACAGCACATGACGCAAAGAAAAAAAGAGGCGCAATGAGGTAGCTGTGTGAGTAAGATAAGCGACCCTAGTGGCCGACACAAACACCGGGCCCATCTAGGAGTGGCACTGCAGTGTCTCACGCAGGATGTCCCTTCCAAAAAACCCTCCCCAAACAGCACATGACGCAAAGAAAAAAAGAGGCGCAATGAGGTAGCTGTGTGAGTAAGATAAGCGACCCTAGTGGCCGACACAAACACCTGGCCCATCTAGGAGTGGCACTGCAGTGTCACGCAGGATGACCCTTCCAAAAAACCCTCCCCAAACAGCACATGACGCAAAGAAAAAAAGAGGCGCAATGAGGTAGCTGTGTGAGTAAGCTAAGCGACCCTAGTGGCCGACACAAACACCGGGCCCATCTAGGAGTGGCACTGCAGTGTCACGCAGGATGTCCCTTCCAAAAACCCTCCCCAAACAGCACATGACGCAAAGAAAAAAAGAGGCGCAATGAGGTAGCTGTGTGACTAAGCTTAGCGACCCTAGTGGCCGACACAAACACCGGGCCCATCTAGGAGTGGCACTGCAGTGTCACGCAGGATGGCCCTTCCAAAAAACACTCCCCAAACAGCGCATGACGCAAAGAAGAAAAAAAGAGGCACAATGAGGTAGCTGTGTGAGTAAGCTAAGCGACCCTAGTGGCCGACACAAACACCTGGCCCATCTAGGAGTGGCACTGCAGTGTCACGCAGGATGTCCCTTCCAAAAAACCCTCCCCAAACAGCACATGACGCAAAGAAAAAAAGAGGCGCAATGAGGTAGCTGTGTGAGTAAGATAAGCGACCCTAGTGGCCGACACAAACACCGGGCCCATCTAGGAGTGGCACTGCAGTGTCACGCAGGATGTCCCTTCCAAAAAACCCTCCCCAAACAGCACATGACGCAAAGAAAAAAAGAGGCGCAATGAGGTAGCTGTGTGACTAAGCTTAGCGACCCTAGTGGCCGACACAAACACCGGGCCCATCTAGGAGTGGCACTGCAGTGTCACGCAGGATGGCCCTTCCAAAAAACACTCCCCAAACAGCACATGACGCAAATAAAAATGAAAGAAAAAAGAGGTGCAAGATGGAATTGTCCTTGGGCCCTCCCACCCACCCTTATGTTGTATAAACAGGACATGCACACTTTAACCAACTCATCATTTCAGTGACAGGGTCTGCCACACGACTGTGACTGAAATGACGGGTTGGTTTGGACCCCCACCTAAAAAGAAGCAATTAATCTCTCCTTGCACAAACTGGCTCTACAGAGGCAAGATGTCCACCTCATCATCATCCTCCGATATATCACCGTGTACATCCCCCTCCTCACAGATTATCAATTCGTCCCCACTGGAATCCACCATCTCAGCTCCCTGTGTACTTTGTGGAGGCAATTGCTGCTGGTCAATGTCTCCACGGAGGAATTGATTATAATTCATTTTAATGAACATCATCTTCTCCACATTTTCTGGATGTAACCTCGTACGCCGATTGCTGACAAGGTGACCGGCGGCACTAAACACTCTTTCGGAGTACACACTTGTGGGAGGGCAACTTAGGTAGAATAAAGCCAGTTTGTGTAAGGGCCTCCAAATTGCCTCTTTTTCTGCCAGTATAAGTACGGACTGTGTGACGTGCCTACTTGGATGCGGTCACTCATATAATCCTCCACCATTCTTTCAATGGTGAGAGAATCATATGCAGTGACAGTAGACGACATGTCCGTAATCATTGTCAGGTCCTTCAGTCCGGACCAGATGTCAGCATCAGCAGTCGCTCCAGACTGCCCTGCATCACCGCCAGCGGGTGGGCTCGGAATTCTGAGCCTTTTCCTCGCACCCCCAGTTGCGGGAGAATGTGAAGGAGGAGATGTTGACAGGTCGCGTTCCGCTTGACTTGACAATTTTCTCACCAGCAGGTCTTTGAACCCCAGCAGACTTGTGTCTGCCGGAAAGAGAGATCCAAGGTAGGCTTTAAATCTAGGATCGAGCATGGTGGCCAAAATGTAGTGCTCTGATTTCAACAGATTGACCACCCGTGAATCCTTGTTAAGCGAATTAAGGGCTCCATCCACAAGTCCCACATGCCTAGCGGAATCGCTCTGTGTTAGCTCCTCCTTCAATGTCTCCAGCTTCTTCTGCAAAAGCCTGATGAGGGGAATGACCTGACTCAGGCTGGCAGTGTCTGAACTGACTTCACGTGTGGCAAGTTCAAAGGGCATCAGAACCTTGCACAACGTTGAAATCATTCTCCACTGCGCTTGAGACAGGTGCATTCCACCTCCTATATCGTGCTGAATTGTATAGGCTTGAATGGCCTTTTGCTGCTCCTCCAACCTCTGAAGCATATAGAGGGTTGAATTCCACCTCGTTACCACTTCTTGCTTCAGATGATGGCAGGGCAGGTTCAGTTGTTTTTGGTGGTGCTCCAGTCTTCTGTACGTGGTGCCTGTACGCCGAAAGTGTCCCGCAATTCTTCTGGCCACCGACAGCATCTCTTGCACACCCCTGTCGTTTTTTTAAAAATTCTGCACCACCAAATTCAAGGTATGTGCAAAACATGGGACGTGCTGGAATTTGCCCATATTTAATGCACACACAATATTGCTGGCGTTGTCCGATGCCACAAATCCACAGGAGAGTCCAATTGGGGTAAGCCATTCTGCGATGATCTTCCTCAGTTGCCGTAAGAGGTTTTCAGCTGTGTGCGTATTCTGGAGAGCGGTGATACAAAGCGTAGCCTGCCTAGGAAAGAGTTGGCGTTTGCGAGATGCTGCTACTGGTGCCGCCGCTGCTGTTCTTGCGGCGGGAGTCCATACATCTACCCAGTGGGCTGTCACAGTCATATAGTCCTGACCCTGCCCTGCTCCACTTGTCCACATGTCCGTGGTTAAGTGGACATTGGGTACAACTGCATTTTTTAGGACACTGGTGAGTCTTTTTCTGACGTCCGTGTACATTCTCGGTATCGCCTGCCTAGAGAAGTGGAACCTAGATGGTATTTGGTAACGGGGGCACACTGCCTCAATAAATTGTAAGTTCCCTGTGAACTAACGGCGGATACCGGACGCACGTCTAACACCAACATAGTTGTCAAGGCCTCAGTTATCCGCTTTGCAGCAGGATGACTGCTGTGATATTTCATCTTCCTCGCAAAGGACTGTTGGACAGTCAATTGCTTACTGGAAGTAGTACAAGTGGTCTTCCGACTTCCCCTCTGGGATGACGATCGACTCCCAGCAGCAACAACAGCAGTGCCAGCAGCAGTAGGCATTACACTCAAGGATGCATCGGAGGAATCCCAGGCAGGAGAGGACTCGTCAGAATTGCCAGTGACATGGCCTGCAGGACTATTGGCATTCCTGGGTAAGGAGGAAATTGACACTGAGGGAGTTGGTGGGGTGGTTTGCGTGAGCTTGGTTACAAGAGGAAGGGATTTACTGGTCAGTGGACTGCTTCCGCGGTCACCCAAAGTTTTTGAACTTGTCACTGACTTATTATGAATGCGCTGCAGGTGACGTATAAGGGAGGATGTTCCGAGGTGGTTAACGTCCTTACCCCTACTTATTACAGCTTGACAAAGGCAACACACGGCTTGACACCTGTTGTCAGCATTTCTGTTGAAATACTTCCACACCGAAGAGCTGATTTTTTTGGTATTTTCACCAGGCATGTCAATGGCCATATTCCTCCCACGGACAACAGGTGTCTCCCCGGGTGCCTGACTTAAACAAACCACCTCACCATCAGAATCCTCCTGGTCAATTTCCTCCCCAGCGCCAGCAACACCCATATCCTCCTCATCCTGGTGTACTTCAACACTGACATCTTCAATCTGACTATCAGGAACTGGACTGCGGGTGCTCCTTCCAGCACTTGCAGGGGGCGTGCAAATGGTGGAAGGCGCATGCTCTTCACGTCCAGTGTTGGGAAGGTCAGGCACCGCAACCGACACAATTGGACTCTCCTTGTGGATTTGGGATTTCGAAGAACGCACAGTTCTTTGCGGTGCTTTTGCCAGCTTGAGTCTTTTCATTTTTCTAGCGAGAGGCTGAGTGCTTCCATCCTCATGTGAAGCTGAACCACTAGCCATGAACATAGGCCAGGGCCTCAGCCGTTCCTTGCCACTCCGTGTGGTAAATGGCATATTGGCAAGTTTACGCTTCTCCTCCGACAATTTTATTTTAGGTTTTGGAGTCCTTTTTTTACTGATATTTGGTGTTTTGGATTTTACATGCTCTGTACTATGACATTGGGCATCGGCCTTGGCAGACGACGTTGCTGGCATTTCATCGTCTCGGCCATGACTAGTGGCAGCAGCTTCAGCACGAGGTGGAAGTGGATCTTGATCTTTCCCTAATTTTGGAACCTCAACATTTTTGTTCTCCATATTTTAATAGGGACAACTAAAAGGCACCTCAGGTAAACAATGGAGATGGATGGATACTAGTATACTTATGGATGGACTGCCGAGTGCCGACACAGAGGTAGCTACAGCCGTGGACTACCGTACTGTGTCTGCTGCTAATATAGACTGGATGATAATGAGATGAAATCAATATATATGTATATATAATATCACTAGTACTGCAGCCGGACAGGTATATATTATATATTTATTATGTAATGACTGATGACGGACCTGCTGGACACTGTCAGCTCAGCAGCACCGCAGACTGCTACAGTAAGCTACTATAGTAGTATGTATAAAGAAGAAAGAAAAAAACAACAACCACGGGTAGGTGGTATACAATTATGGATGGACTGCCGAGTGCCGACACAGAGGTAGCTACAGCCGTGGACTAACGTACTGTGTCTGCTGCTAATATAGACTGGATGATAATGAGATGAAATCAATATATATGTATATATAATATCACTAGTACTGCAGCCGGACAGGTATATATTATATATTTATTATGTAATGACTGATGACGGACCTACTGGACACTGTCAGCTCAGCAGCACCGCAGACTGCTACAGTAAGCTACTATAGTAGTATGTATAAAGAAGAAAGAAAAAAACAACAACCACGGGTAGGTGGTATACAATTATGGATGGACTGCCGAGTGCCGACACAGAGGTAGCTACAGCCGTGGACTAACGTACTGTGTCTGCTGCTAATATAGACTGGATGATAATGAGATGAAATCAATATATATGTATATATAATATCACTAGTACTGCAGCCGGACAGGTATATATTATATATTTATTATGTAATGACTGATGACGGACCTGCTGGACACTGTCAGCTCAGCAGCACCGCAGACTGCTACAGTAAGCTACTATAGTAGTATGTATAAAGAAGAAAGAAAAAAACAACAACCACGGGTAGGTGGTATACAATTATGGATGGACTGCCGAGTGCCGACACAGAGGTAGCTACAGCCGTGGACTAACGTACTGTGTCTGCTGCTAATATAGACTGGATGATAATGAGATGAAATCAATATATATGTATATATAATATCACTAGTACTGCAGCCGGACAGGTATATATTATATATTTATTATGTAATGACTGATGACGGACCTGCTGGACACTGTCAGCTCAGCAGCACCGCAGACTGCTACAGTAAGCTACTATAGTAGTATGTATAAAGAAGAAAGAAAAAAACAACAACCACGGGTAGGTGGTATACAATTATGGATGGACTGCGGAGTGCCGACACAGAGGTAGCTACAGCCGTGGACTAACGTACTGTGTCTGCTGCTAATATAGACTGGATGATAATGAGATGAAATCAATATATATGTATATATAATATCACTAGTACTGCAGCCGGACAGGTATATATTATATATTTATTATGTAATGACTGATGACGGACCTGCTGGACACTGTCAGCTCAGCAGCACCGCAGACTGCTACAGTAAGCTACTATAGTAGTATGTATAAAGAAGAAAGAAAAAAACAACAACCACGGGTAGGTGGTATACAATTATGGATGGACTGCCGAGTGCCGACACAGAGGTAGCTACAGCCGTGGACTAACGTACTGTGTCTGCTGCTAATATAGACTGGATGATAATGAGATGAAATCAATATATATGTATATATAATATCACTAGTACTGCAGCCGGACAGGTATATATTATATATTTATTATGTAATGACTGATGACGGACCTGCTGGACACTGTCAGCTCAGCAGCACCGCAGACTGCTACAGTAAGCTACTATAGTAGTATGTATAAAGAAGAAAGAAAAAAACAACAACCACGGGTAGGTGGTATACAATTATGGATGGACTGCCGAGTGCCGACACAGAGGTAGCTACAGCCGTGGACTAACGTACTGTGTCTGCTGCTAATATAGACTGGATGATAATGAGATGAAATTAATATATATGTATATATAATATCACTAGTACTGCAGCCGGACAGGTATATATTATATATTTATTATGTAATGACTGATGACGGACCTGCTGGACACTGTCAGCTCAGCAGCACCGCAGACTGCTTCAGTAAGCTACTATAGTAGTATGTATAAAGAAGAAAGAAAAAAAAAAAAACACGGGTAGGTGCTAGGTGGTATACAATATTATATATATATATTATATACAATTATATATATATATATATATATATATATATAATATATATTAAACTCATAAACTGGTGGTGATTTATTAAACTGGTGGTCAGGTCACTGGTCACACTATCAGCAACTTGCAAGTAGTACTCCTGAGTCCTAAGCAGACAATCACAATATATATTATACTGGTGGTCAGTGTGGTCACAAACAATGGCAGTGTGGCTGGCACTCTGGCAGCAAAAGTGTGCACTGTACGTTATATGTACTCCTGAGTCCTGAGTCCTGCTCTCAGACTCTAACTGCTCCCCACTGTCAGTGTCTCCCCCACAAGTCAGATAATACAGTCACACTATCTCTCTCTATCACTTCAGCAAGTACTAGTAGTAGTAGTACTCCTCCTAATGCTCCCCAAATTACTACTGTGTCTCTCTCTGTCTCACTCTCTTCTCGAATCTCTATAAACGGAGAGGACGCCAGACACGTCCTCTCCCTATGAATCTCAATGCACGTGTGAAAAATGGCGGCGACGCGCGGCTCCTTATATAGAATCCGAGTCTCGCGATAGAATCCGAGCCTCGCGAGAATCCGACAGCGTGATGATGATGTTCGGGCGCGCTCGGGTTAACCGAGCAAGGCGGGAAGATCCGAGTTGCTCGGACCCGTGTAAAAAAACATGAAGTTCGGGCGGGTTCGGATTCCGAGGAACCGAACCCGCTCATCTCTATGTGGGTGTCGGTACACGTGTGTCGGCATGTCTGAGGCTGAGTGCTCTTCTCAGGAGGAGGCTGGATTAGGGACAGAAACGGCTGTGGGAGTGACCATGTCGGCACCGCCGACTCCTGATTGGGTAAATGTTTTGAGTGCTTTGAATGCAAATGTGGCTCTATTAAATAAGAGATTGGATAAATCTGAGTCTCAGAACCAGGCATGGAAAAAATCCGTGGTGGATGTTTTGTCACAGGTCCAGACCCCCTCGGGGTCACAAAAGCGTTCATTTACCCAGATAGCAGATACAGATACCGACACGGACTCTGACTCCAGTGTCGACTATAGTGATGCCAGATTAAATCCTAAACTGGCTAAGAGCATTTAGTACATGATTGTGGCGATAAAAGACGTATTACATATCACGGATGATCCTGCTGTTCCTGATACAAGGGTCTGTATGTTTAAAGGAAAGAAACCTGAGGTAACGTTTCCTCCCTCTCATGAACTGAACGCTCTTTTTGAAAAAGTTTGGGAAACTCCTGACAAGAAGTTTCAGATTCCCAAGAGAATTCCGGTGGCATATTCGTGCCCTTCTGGGGATAGGGAAAAGTGGGAGTCACCCCCCACTGTAGACAAGGCTCTGTCACGGAAAACACCATAAAATAGCAGCGCTATATATACCAACTGACAAGCATAGATGGATTGAATGAAGAGAAAATTAACATTTATTAAAATACTCTGATATAAAAGAGAAGAATGATAAAATCAATAATTTCACCGACATAGATTTTCAGTTAGTGTGTCCGTTCCTGTTGAAATTAACTGGACAAAGAATTGGTGTGGAAATATTTAGGAGCTGGTAGCACAGTCCCAATGATTACTTTACCGCTCTTGCGTCGCTGGAGGAAAAAGTCCCTTTGGAAAATCCTTAAATTAGGGGTTAATGCCATGTTCAAATGTCCTCACCTGAATGCGGAGCTCTTTTTAGGCGGAATAGGGCTCAGATCAGCCTGAGGTTAAGTCCATTCACCAAGATGTAATAATGGCCCAGTATGGTCCGGGCACTCATAAGACAGCACGTAGTCGGTGATAAAGGTGACCACTGACGCGTTTCACTGCAGGTCCTGCAGCTTTTTCAAAGGTTCTGTCATGACTGTCCAAAAAGGTGGCGCTTCCGTCCCCTGACACGGCAGCCCTAAAGGAACCTGCGGATCGTAAGCAGGAAAATACATTGAAATCCATTTATGTTGTAACAGGTACGCTGCTCAGACCTGCCGTTGCTTCAGCGTGGGTGAGTAGCGCTATTGAAAAGTGGGCAGATAACTTGTCATCTGAGATAGATACTCTGGATAGGGATAGCATTCTTTTGACACTGGGTTATATCAAGGACGCTGCAGCCTATGTCACGAACCTCGGGCGGCGGCGGCCGCGCTTGTCCCTGCGGGTGGCCTGGTCTGCCCGGCGCCTCTCTTCCCCTGGCGGTCTCCGGCTTCGGCGGCGGGTCGGCGCTGCTCTCCGGCGGCTTCCCGGAAGCAAGGACGCCGCCATCACAAGCGAGGGCAAGGAGGCGGAGCAGGTCTGACGTCACCTGCCTGCTCCGCCAATCAGGCTAGGGCGGGGAATTTAAAATCAGATACCAGGCAGAGATCCGGTGCCTGAGTATCTTCGTTTCTCCTGCGGAAGCTGTGATTCCAGAGCTCCCTCGTCCCTGCAAGCATCCTGTGCCTCCAAGCATCCTGTGCCTCCAAGCATCCTGTGCCTCCAAGCATCCTGAGCCTCCAAGCATCCTGTGCCTCCAAGCATCCTGAGCCTCCAAGCACCTCCGTGCCTCCAATTATCTCCGTGCCTCCAATTACCTCCGTGCCTCCAATTACCTCCGTGCCTCCAATTATCTCCGTGCCTCCAATTATCTCCGTGCCTCCAAGCACCTCCGTGCCTCCAAGCACCTCCGTGCCTCCAGGTACCTCCAAGCACCTCGTGCCTCCAAGCGCCTCATCCCTCCAAACACCTCGGTGTCTCCAAACACCTCCGTGCCTTCAAGCACCTCCGTGCCTCCAAGCACCTCCGTGCCTCCAGTTACCTCCAAGCACCTCGTGCCTCCAAGCACCTCATCCCTCCAAACACCTCGGTGTCTCCAAACACCTCCGTGCCTCTAAGCACCTCCGTGCCTCCAAGCACCTCCGTGCCTCCAAGCACCTCCGTGCCTCCAGTTACCTCCGTGTCTCCAAGCACCTCGTGCCTCCAAGCACCTCATCCCTCCAAACACCTCGGTGTCTCCAAACACCTCCGTGCCCCCAAGCACCTCCGTGCCTCCAAGCACCTCCGTGCCTCCAAGGGCCTCCCTGCACTCCCTGTACTCCCAGCACCTCAGTGCCTCCAATACCACAGTGTCTCCAATATCTCAGTACCCAGCCTTCAGTATTTCTACAAGTCTTGTCTTACAGGAGACCTTCAAGAATTCCTCTGGGCCTCCCGCCTGCCGTCTTAGTCCTGCATGAGGAAGACCTACATCCGGCCATCTCTACTACGACCCAGTGGCGGTTCCTCTTCCCGGTCATCGGAAGAAGCCCCGAGTCCACAACACTCCCAAACCAGGTCAGTGACAGTATACTCAGGCCCCATGGACTCGGGGAATCGGAACACGGACTCGAGTGCCATTCAGAACCTGGCTTCTCGAGTGCAAAGTCAGGAAGCAGCGCAAGGCCAGGTGATGCAGTACCTCCAGCAGTTGTCCGGGCGTCTGGATCAGATTCAGGCGTCTCTGGCCTCAGTAATTCCGGCACCTGTTCCAGTAGTCGCACCAGTTGCCGTTGCCAGCAATGTTCAACCATCGGCCGGTGTCACTCCACGCCTTCAGTTGCCTACTCCGTCCCGCTATAATGGGAATCCCAAAAATTGTCGTGGTTTCTTGAACCAATGCGAGGTACATTTCGAGCTACTTGCACACAACTTTCCTACAGACCGGTCCAAGGTAGCATATATTATTTCTCTGTTGGAAGGTTCTGCTTTGGATTGGGTGTCTCCATTATGGGAACGATCTGATCCTATGGTTTCCAACTACACCAACTTCATCTCGTCCTTTCGAAGGATTTTCGACGAGCCCGGCAGAATGACCACTGCTTCTTCCGATTTGCTCCGTGTTCGGCAGGGCGCCCGTTCCGTGGGCCAGTACGTGGTTCATTTCCAGACCATTGCTTCCGAACTACGCTGGAATAATGACGCCCTGAGAGCTGCCTTCTGGAACGGTCTTTCCGACCGGCTGAAAGATGAGCTGGTTACTAGAGATCTGCCGGATCCATTAGAAGATTTGATTTCCCTTTGCGTCAAGGTGGATCTTCGGATGCAGGAGCGTGGAAGAGAACGTAGCCGTTCGGATCGTTCCAGGTTCCGGAATCCTACTCCTAGGCCGGTGGCCTCACCCAGCTCAGATGAGCCCATGCAAATTAACCGCTCCCGACTGTCTCCGGAAGAACGACAGCGTCGTCGTGAGGGTAAACTCTGCCTTTACTGTGGAGCCGCAGATCATTTTCTTAAATCTTGTAAAGCCCGTCCGGGAAACGGGCAGGCCTAGCTTGTTCCGGAGGAGTCAAGCTGGGAGTTACGACAAAAGCTTCTCCAACTTCGGACTGCTTGCTTCCAGTAACTCTAGTCTCCAATTCAGTCTCCAGGTCTTGTGAAGCCCTATTGGATTCCGGAGCTGCAGGGAACTTCGTTTCTTCTTTCTGTGCCCAAAGTTTGGGTTTAAAGTTACGGCCTATTGAGCGGCCAATTTCACTGACGGCTATCAACGGGACTAGAATTTCCAAAGGTCTTATAATGTGGCGCACGGGGCCAGTTAAGCTGCAGGTCGGGGCTCTACATCAGGAAGATTTGGAACTCTTGGTAATCCCAGAAATGCCTCATGATCTGGTTCTGGGAATGCCTTGGCTGAAAAGTCATAATCCCCACATCGACTGGAAGTCGTCACAAATTCTGTCCTGGAGTCCCTTTTGTCACACTAATTGTCTTACTCCTGTTTGTCCGCTCCGTGTTACCTCCAAAACGGATGAAGAGCACATTCCGGAGGCATATCAAGGGTACAAGGACGTATTTTCGGAACAAGCTGCTGACCTGTTACCACCTCACAGGCCTTGGGACTGCCCTATTGACCTTGTCCCAGGGAAGACGCCACCTCGTGGTCGCACATATCCTCTGTCTCTTCCCGAGACTCAAGCCATGTCGGAGTATATTAAGTCCAATATGCTCAAGGGATTCATTCGCCCCTCTTCCTCCCCTGCCGGTGCAGGCTTCTTTTTCGTGAAGAAAAAGGACGGGGGGTTGAGACCATGCATCGACTACCGCGGCCTAAACGACATTACTATTAAGAATAAATACCCCTTGCCACTAATCACAGAGTTATTTGATAGGGTTCGTGGTGCCCGCATTTTTTCAAAACTCGACTTGAGAGGAGCTTACAATCTTATACGCATCCGAGAGGGGGATGAATGGAAGACTGCCTTTAATACCCGAGATGGGCATTACGAATACTTGGTGATGCCGTTTGGTCTTAGTAATGCTCCCGCGGTTTTCCAGGGGTTCGTCAACGAAATCTTTCGTGATATGCTGTATCAGAGCGTTGTGGTATATCTGGACGACATACTGATTTTTTCCAAGAATCTTGTCCAACACAGGACTCAAGTCAAAGAGGTGCTACACCGTTTACGAGAGAATCATCTCTACGCCAAGCTTTCCAAATGTACCTTTGAAGTAACATCTATTCCGTTCCTCGGTTATGTCATCTCGGGGACGGAGCTTCGCATGGATCCGGAAAAGTTGTCGGCCATTCGTGACTGGACTCAGCCTCTTTCCCTGAAAGCAATACAAAGGTTCCTGGGCTTTGCGAACTACTACAGGAAATTCATTAAGGGTTTCTCCACCATTGTTGCGCCCATTACTGCCCTGACGAGGAAGGGTTCTAATCCTAGTTTGTGGCCTCCGGAAGCCATTGTAGCTTTTTCTCGCTTAAAGTTAGCTTTCATGACGGCTCCAGTTCTCCAACAACCAAATTTCGAGGAACCCTTCTTCTTAGAAGTTGATGCATCTTCAGTCGGGGTTGGGGCTGTTCTCTCCCAGTATTCCTCTGATAAAAAATTACATCCGTGTGGCTTCCATTCTCGTAAATTCTCTCCAGCCGAACGAAATTACACTATTGGAGACCAGGAACTCTTGGCAATCAAATCTGCCTTGGAAGAATGGAGATATCTTCTAGAAGGGGCTAAACATGTGTTTACCATCTACACGGATCACAAGAATTTGCTGTACATCAAATCCGCACAATGCTTGAATCCTCGCCAGGCGAGATGGGCACTTTTCTTTTCCCGATTCTCGTTCATTATCAAGTACCGGGCCGGGACTCTCAATATTAAAGCAGATGCGCTTTCTCGTTCACAAGTTCCCACAGACGAGGATGAACCTCCGGAGCGGGGATTAATTCTGAATCCAGTTTCTGTCTCTGCTGCTTTAACTACTCCAGCTCCTCCTCCTGGAAGAATGTCCGTGCCAGCTAGATTCCGCCCAGGAATACTACTGTGGGCCCATAACTCCAAGTTTTCCGGTCATCCCGGCGCTCAGAAGATGTACAAGTTTCTGCAAAGGTCTTACTGGTGGAACACCATGAGGAAGGATGTACAAGATTGCGTTAATTCGTGTCCCCAATGTACACAACATAAATCTCCTCGTCTGCCTCCTGCAGGGTTACTTCGTCCTCTGCCTATCCCTGTGAGACCCTGGACTCACATTTCCATGGACTTCATCACTGACTTGCCCTGTTCCAAGGGTTGCAACACCGTTTGGGTTATCGTTGACCGTTTTTCGAAGATGGCACACTTTGTGCCCTTGACTGGTCTCCCGACAGCACCGAAACTGGCTCTATTGTTTATCTGAGAACATTTTCGTTTGCATGGGTTGCCACAAGAGATTGTTTCTGACCGTGGAGTACAGTTCACCGCCAGGTTTTGGAAAGCCCTTTGTTCAACTCTACACATTAAACTTAAGTTTTCGTCTGCTTATCATCCCCAAACTAATGGGCAAACGGAACGAGTCAATCAAGATCTAGAGACTTTTCTTCGTTTGTATCTCTCTCCTTCACAGGACAACTGGGTGGAGTTGTTGCCTTGGGCGGAGTTTGCCCATAACCATTTGTTTCATTCTTCCACTGGGGAATCACCATTTTTCGTCAACTACGGGTTCCATCCCCGTGTTCCGGAATTTCCAAGCCTTCCGATAATAGAGGTTCCTGCTGTAGTGTCCACTCTACGACACTTTGGACAAATTTGGAGAAAGGTTCATGCTAATCTTAAGCAGGTTTCTGTTCGGTACAAGTTCTTCGCAGATAAGAAACGACAAGCCGCACCTCAATATAAAGTTGGGGACAGGGTATGGCTGTCCACACGGAATCTCCGGTTGAAGGTGCCCACCATGAAATTCGCTCCAAGGTTCATCGGTCCTTACCCTGTGCTACAAGTCTTAAATCCTGTGGTCTGTAAACTGGGTTTGCCTGCCCATCTTCGAATACCTAACGCCTTTCATGTTTCTCTACTGCGTCCCCTCATTCTGAATCGGTTCCACTCAACACTACCTAGGCCAACGTCCGTAGCGGCAGAAGCTGGAGCGGAGTTTGAAATCAAAACTATTCTTGACTCTCGTTATCTTCATAAAAAATTACAGTACTTGGTGGACTGGAAGGGTTATGGTCCTGAGGAGAGAAGTTGGATTGGGGCTACTGAAGTAACGGCTCCTCGTCTGATTCGGATCTTCCACTCCAGACATCCGACTAAGCCCGGGAAGTGTCCAGGGGCCACTCCTGGAGGAGGGGGTACTGTCACGAACCTCGGGCGGCGGCGGCCACGCTTGTCCCTGCGGGTGGCCTGGTCTGCCCGGCGCCTCTCTTCCCCTGGCGGTCTCCGGCTTCGGCGGCGGGTCGGCGCTGCTCTCCGGCGGCTTCCCGGAAGCAAGGACGCCGCCATCACAAGCGAGGGCAAGGAGGCGGAGCAGGTCTGACGTCACCTGCCTGCTCCGCCAATCAGGCTAGGGCGGGGAATTTAAAATCAGATACCAGGCAGAGATCCGGTGCCTGAGTATCTTCGTTTCTCCTGCGGAAGCTGTGATTCCAGAGCTCCCTCGTCCCTGCAAGCATCCTGTGCCTCCAAGCATCCTGTGCCTCCAAGCATCCTGTGCCTCCAAGCATCCTGAGCCTCCAAGCATCCTGTGCCTCCAAGCATCCTGAGCCTCCAAGCACCTCCGTGCCTCCAATTATCTCTGTGCCTCCAATTACCTCCGTGCCTCCGATTATCTCCGTGCCTCCAATTATCTCCGTGCCTCCAATTATCTCCGTGCCTCCAAGCACCTCCGTGCCTCCAAGCACCTCCGTGCCTCCAGGTACCTCCAAGCACCTCGTGCCTCCAAGCGCCTCATCCCTCCAAACACCTCGGTGTCTCCAAACACCTCCGTGCCTTCAAGCACCTCCGTGCCTCCAAGCACCTCCGTGCCTCCAAGCACCTCCGTGCCTCCAGTTACCTCCAAGCACCTCGTGCCTCCAAGCACCTCATCCCTCCAAACACCTCGGTGTCTCCAAACACCTCCGTGCCTCTAAGCACCTCCGTGCCTCCAAGCACCTCCGTGCCTCCAAGCACCTCCGTGCCTCCAAGCACCTCCGTGCCTCCAGTTACCTCCGTGTCTCCAAGCACCTCGTGCCTCCAAGCACCTCATCCCTCCAAACACCTCGGTGTCTCCAAACACCTCCGTGCCCCCAAGCACCTCCGTGCCTCCAAGGGCCTCCCTGCACTCCCTGTACTCCCAGCACCTCAGTGCCTCCAATACCACAGTGTCTCCAATATCTCAGTACCCAGCCTTCAGTATTTCTACAAGTCTTGTCTTACAGGAGACCTTCAAGAATTCCTCTGGGCCTCCCGCCTGCCGTCTTAGTCCTGCATGAGGAAGACCTACATCCGGCCATCTCTACTACGACCCAGTGGCGGTTCCTCTTCCCGGTCATCGGAAGAAGCCCCGAGTCCACAACACTCCCAAACCAGGTCAGTGACAGCCTAAAGGAAGCTGCGAGAGACATTGGCCTTTTGGGATCAAGGGCCAATGCCATGGCAGTCTCAGCTAGAAGAGCATTGTGGATTCATCAATGGAATGCTGATGCTGACTCTAAGAAGGCTATGGAGTCTCTGCCGTATAAAGGTGGTGTCTTGCTTGGTGTCGGCCTCGCTGACCTGGTATCTACGGCTACCGCGGGTAAGTTATCATTTTTACCTTACGTTCCTGCGCAACAAAAGAAAACGCACCACTATCAGATGCAGTCCTTTCGGCCCAATAAATACAAAAAAGGACGAGGGTCTTCCTTACTTGCTTATAGAGGAAGAGGAAAGGGAAAAAGGTCACCGGCTGGGGCAGGTTCCCAAGAGCAGAAGTCCTCTCCAGCTTCTGCCAAATCCACTGCATGACGCTGGGACTCCTCTGCGGGAGTCCGCACGTCTCCAACTCTTCAGTCAGTTCGGGGTTCGTTCGGCCCTAGACCCATGGGTGTTAGAAATAGTGTCCCAAGAGTACAAACTGGAGTTTCAAGACGTTCCCCCTCGGCGATTTTTCAAATCAGCCTTACCAGCTTCCCTTACGGACAGAGAGGTGGTATGCGATGCTATACAAAAGCTGTGTCAAAATCAAGTCATTATCAAGGTGCCCCCATCACAACAGGGAGAAGGTTTTTATTCGAGCCTCTTCGTGGTCCCGGAGCCGGACGGCTCGGTGAGACCAATTCTGAACCAAAAATCCCTCAATTTCTATCTGAGAAAGTTCAAATTCAAGATAGAATCTCTCCGAGCAGTGATCTCCAGTCTGGAGAAAGGGGATTTTATGGTGTCGGTCGACATAAAGGATGCCTACTTACACGTCCCCATATATCCTCCGCATCAGGCTTACCTGAGGTTTGCGATTCAGGATTGTCATTACCAATTTCAGACGTTGACGTTTGGTCTATCCACGGCTCTGAGGGTTTTCACCAAAGTTATGGCGGAAATGATGGTTCTCCTGCGCAAGCAGGGAGTCACAATTATCCCGTACTTGGACGATCTCCTGATAAAGGCGAGATCCAGGGACCGATTACTGCAGAGCATTACGATTTCCCTGACAGTTCTGCAACAACATGGTTGGCTCCTGAACTTGCCAAAGTCACAGTTGAGTCCGACAAAACGACTGTCGTTTTTGGGAATGATTCTGGACACAGAATTAGAGAGAGTTTTTCTTCCAGAAGAAAAGGCTCTGGAAATTCAGAGTCTGGTCAAACAAATTCTGAAGCCAGCGGGAGTGTCAATCCATCAATGCACTCAATTACTGGGGAAGATGGTGGCGGCCTATGAGGCCATTCAGTTTGGCAGATTCCATGCCAGAGTGTTTCAGTGGGATCTGTTGGACAGGTGGTCCGGGTCCCATCTGCACATGCACTGACAGATAATCCTGTCTTCCAAGACCAGAATCTCATTCCTGTGGTGGCTGCACAGTTCTCACCTCCTAGAGGGATTCAGGTTCGGGATCCAGGACTGGATCCTGGTGACCACGGATGCGAGTCTCCGAGGCTGGGGTGCAGTCACACAGGGGGTAAATATCCAGGGAAAATGGTAAAGCCAGGAAGCTTGTCTACACATAAACATTCTGGAATTAAGGACCATTTACAACGGCCTTCTACATGCAGAACATCTTCTTCGCGATCTGCCCGTCTTGATTCAGTCGGACAACATAACAGCAGTGGCGTACATGAACCGCCAGGGCGAAACGAAGAGCAGAGTGGCAATGGCAGAGGCCACAAAAGTTTTCCGCTGGGCGGAAAGACATGTAAGCGCTCTATCAGTGGTCTTCATTCCAGGAGTGGACAACTGGGAAGCAGACTTCCTCAGCAGACGCGAACTCCATCCAGGAGAGTGGGGTCTTCATCAAGAGGTCTTTGCAGAAGTGACAAGTCGTTGGGGAATTCCTCAAATAGACATGATGGCATCTTGCATCAACAAAAAAACTTCTGAGATATTGTTCCAGGTTGAGGGACCCTCAAGCAATAGCGGTGGACGCCCTAGTAACACTGTGGGTGTTTCAGTCGGTATATGTGTTCCCTCCGATTCCACTCATTCCAAAAGTGATAAAGATCATAAGAAGAACAAGGGTTCATGCAATCCTCATTGTTCCAGACTGGCCAAGGAGGGCCTGGTATCCAGATCTTCAGGAATTGCTCGTAGGAGATCCCTGGCCTCTTCCTCTACGAGAGGATCTGTTACAGCAGGGGCCGTGCGTGTACCAAGACTTACCGCGGCTGCGTTTGACGGCTTGGAGGTTGAACGCCGGATCCTAGCCCGAAAGAGTATTCCCAGTGAAGTCATTCCCACACTTCTTCAGGCTAGAAAAGAAGTAACGGCGAAACATTATCACCGTATTTGGAGAAAATATGTGTCTTGGTGTGAATCCAAGAAGGCTCCTACGGAAGGCTTTCAGCTGGGCCGTTTTCTCCATTTTCTGCAAGCGGGTGTGGATGCGGGCCTAAAGTTAGGCTCAATTAAAATACAAATTTCGGTCTTGTCAATTTTCTTTCAAAAAGAATTGGCCTCCCTTCCGGAAGTTCAGACTTTCGTGAAAGGCGTGCTGCACATCCAACCTCCCTTTGTGCCCCCGGTGGCACCATGGGATCTTAACGTGGTGTTGCAGTTCCTGCAATCTCATGGGTTTGAACCTTTACGTAAGGTAGAGTTGAAATTCGTCACTTGGAAAGTGATCATGCTGTTGGCCTTGGCCTCTGCAAGGCAGGTGTCTGAATTGGCGGCTTTTTCTCACAAGAGCCCCTATTTGATCTTCAATGAAGATAGAGCGGCGTTGAGAACTCGTCCGCAATTTCTGCCGAAAGTGGTGTCATCGTTTCACATGAACCAACCTATTGTGGTGCGGGTGGCTACTGATGCCTTAGCGGAATCAAAGTCTCTAGATGTGGTCAGAGCTTTGAAAATTTATGTAGCCAGAACAGCTCAGATTAGGAAAATGGAGGCTCTGTTTGTCCTGTATGTTCCCAACAAGATTGGGGCTCCTGCTTCCAAGCAGACTATTGCACGCTGGATCTGTAATACGATTCAGCAAGCTCATTCTACGGCTGGACTGCCGTTACCGAAATCAGTGAAGGCCCTGTCAAAGTCGAAAAATATTGTTATTCTCATGCCTTGTACTAACCCCATGCGCTTGCCCGCTGCACGCGCACATTCTCTCCCGTGCGTGCGCATATTCGCAGTTGCGTGACGGCGCCTCCACGGACATGCGCTCAAGCGCGTGGTATGTGCATTTACGGTAGAGTTTGTGTGCGTCTGGCGGGCGACTCAATTGTCACATAGTTAATCGAAATAGTACATTTTGTAGGTTATGGTCTCCTTAATAATATCAGTAAGTTTGTTTAGTGTAACTGGTTTATGGACAGAGAAATCCCTCTTTGCATGATACGAAGGGTTAGACAGGTTTTGAGCAGTGGTGTTTAGTATGCAACGGTAGAGTATATTATTAGAAACATTCTGGTATTGGTTTGAGAGAAATCAATCGCTTCTGCGAATAGTTATGTCTATAAGAAGTTTATGGACATTTGCTATATTTGCAGTTCATTATCCATGCGGCGGGAATCCTGAGATTCCCTCCCACCTGAGCAGTATGAAATAGTCACAGCCCACCTGTTTGAATCAACCTATGACCTTTTGTTATAATGTAAGGACAGATTCCTGCGTCCAATGAACAATGAGATTGTAGGCCCCTTTGTAGTGTACTGTATGCAGTGTATATAAGGCAGCCAGCTTGGGCCAGCTCAGTCTACTCTCCACACAAGGTTTTCATCACTGACTAACTTGAGAGCTGGTACCAGGACTGCGCAGCGATCATTCCCCAGTGTGTAAGTGTTTCTCTGTAACCAACTTGTTCTCTGTTTATATTTGCCATACTCTCTCTCTCTCTCTCTCTCTCTGTTATTGTTACGCTGTTGTATATTGTATATGTGTAGTTATTATGTTTAGATATTGATGTTAGCCTGTAGTGTATAAAATGTTAACTGTATTTTCCTTTTTTACATAACTAAATCTCGTTAGTAAAGGTTTTGGAACCTTAGCAAGGTATTGTGTGTTTATTACATTGCTGAGAGTATTCAGAGCGTCTCAATCGCTCAAGAGGCTTTTATATAATAGAGGTTAATTAGCATTGCATTGTGTTCACATTACAAAACCAAGGTTTACAGTATAGGCTCAGCCTTTCATTGTGTTGCATACAAGGTTTACTGTGTCTGTGAGCCTCTGCGCCGCTCGTGTTCCTCTTGTGGGCATGGCGTCCGCTACGCTAGTAGCGTAGCATTACGGTACTCGGTCCACCTATAGCGTGCTCGATACCCAGCGTAAGCCGTGAGCGACCGTGTCGCTCGTGCGTCTCGTCCACGGCCTAGCGTCTGCTACGCTAAGTGCGTACCCTTACGGTACCCCGTACGCCCATTGCGTACTGAGTCTCTTACCAATATATAGTGAATGTTATAAGATAAATATTTAGCTTTATCAGCCCATTCTACCAGAGAGGTGGGCTCATCCTGGGCGGCTGCCCGGGGGGGTCTCGGCATTTCAGCTTTGCCGAGCAGCTACTTGGTCGGGTTCAAACACTTTTGCAAAGTTTTACAAGTTTGATACCCTGGCTAAGGAGGACCTCTTGTTTGGTCAATCGGTGCTGCAGAGTCATCAGCACTCTCCCGCCCGTTCTTGAGCTTTGGTATAAACCCCATGGTTCTTGAAGTGTCCCCAGCATCCTCTAGGACGTAGGAGAAAACAGGATTTTAATACCTACCGGCAGAGCTTAAAGTGGTCCTTGAGAGGTGGGGGAACTCCTTACCTCTGCAAAAAGGGTGTGTGGCATCACTAGGAAGGGGCGTGGCCACACAATAGTACCGATTCAAAATAACGCCTAACAGCAGCATAATCTTATTCACATCCCCCCACATATCAGTGCCCTTTTACACACACAATACCCACAGTAGGAGTAATGCCCCTAACAACCCCCATTCCCCTTCCCCCGAAGCTATAGGGATTTTTATGTGTTTACATTTAGATGAAAAGCACAATATAGCAGGATATGTTGAACAACTTTTGCTCACCTCTCCTATGTCTTCCATGTGTCCTTTCTACTTTCTTGCTTCTTTTGTCTGTCACTCTTTTTGTGTCTATATCTTCATCCTAGGCAACCCTTACTCCCTGTATACTGTACTTTCCTTTGTGTCTGATCACCTGACTCTTTCTCTCCTTTACCTACCCCTTACACCTCTCTCTCCCTGCTACCCTTTCAGGCTCTGCTTCTATCTCACCCCTGTGCCCCTCACTCTCCCATCTCAGCCACATCTTCTCTTATACACCTTTCAGACCGCCACCTCTGAACACGTTTTATTGGCACATGAATGTGCATAACCCATGTTCATGTGCGGTCTGAAAGGGGCCAGGATTGAAATACCGGGTCGAGCGACCCAGTATTCCAACTTAGGTAGCGAGCAAGGTTGAACACATGTTCAACTCAACTCGCTGTGCGGTGTGAACGGTAGCCGGGTTGAGGTGACCTGGCACTTGTTCACTGTGCATGGATGGGTGGCGCTTGGATATCATGTGATCTCCAAGCACCGTCCCCCTCTGTGTCACTGCTGACATCACCAACCCGACAATATGCCGGGTTGTAGTCAGCGGCGGCGGGGCGCCTGAAGTGGGTCGCACGCTGGGAGCTTCCGTGTCAGGCTCCAGGGTGCAACCTGCCTTAGGTGGTCTGAAAGGGGTGTTACTCTCCCATCTCACCCCATGCTTCTCTCACCACCCTCACACCAATCTCACCCCCTGCTCCTCTCTCTACCCCATCCCAATCTCACCCCTGCTTCTCTCATCATCCCCTGCCGTCTCACCCCCTGTTCCTCTCATCATCCGCCTGCCGTCTCACCCCCTGCTTCTCTCATCATTGCCCCCCACTATCTCACCCCCTGCAGCTCTCATCACTGCCCCCACTATCTCACCCCCTGCAGCTCTCATCACTGCCCCCACTATCTCACCCCCTGCATCTCTCATCATTGCCCCCCACTATCTCACCCCCTGCAGCTCTCATCATTGCCCCCCCCTGCAGCTCTCATCATTGCCCCCACTACCTCACCCCCTGTAGCTCTCATCACTGCCCCCCACTATCTCACCCCCTGCAGCTCTTATTGTTGCCCCCACTATCTCACCCCCTGCAGCTCTCATCATTGCCCCCCACTATCTCACCCCCTGCAGCTCTCATCATTGCCCCCACTATCTCACCCCCTGCAGCTCTCGTCATTGCCCCCCACTATCTCACCCCCTGCTTCTCTCATCATTGCCCCCCACTATCTCACCCCCTGCAGCTGTCATCACTGCCCCCCACTATCTCACCCCCTGCAGCTCTCATCATTGCCCCCCACTATCTCACCCCCTGCTTCTCTCATCATTGCCCCCCACTATCTCACCCTCTGCAGCTCTCATCACTGCCCCCCACTATCTCACCCCCTGCAGCTCTCATCACTGCCCCCCCACTATCTCACCCCCTGCAGCTCTCATAATTGCCCCCACTATCTCACCCCCTGCAGCTCTCATCATTCATTACCCCCCACTATCTCACCCCCTGCAGCTCTCATCACTGCCCCCCACTATCTCACCCCCTGCAGCTCTCGTCATCCCCTGCCATCTCACTGAACTGCCCTGCCTATTTCACCTCCCGCTTTTTCATCATCCCCCCCCGGCCCGCCATCTCACCCCCTGCTGCTCATTCCCCACATGATCACATCCACACCTTCCGCGTCCGACGAGCATCCTGTTAGCGGCCGCCAGACAGTCCTGAGTTACGGATCGGCTGCCTGGCAGCGCCGCAGCCGCCACTGCCTGCTATAACGAGGGGGACGCTCATTGAAGCAACCACGGATTGCGGGCCGTCAGCTAATGAAAAGCTGCCACTTGGCTGCTTCTCATTGGCTGGTTATTCACAAGCCGTGATTGGCTCTGACGCCGGTCCAGCGAGCAGAGATTGGCTGGCAGCTGCTTTTGCTGCTTCCAACTTCTGCTGGGACCTGAAGCATTTACTTGTTGGTGGACGGAGGGAGGCGGAACTGGTTCCGCCTTCAATTAGAAGTGGCGGAACGCAGTTCCGCCCCGTTCCGGCCCACTTTAACCCCTGCCTACCGGTAAATCCTTTTCTCTTAGTCCGTAGAGGATGCTGGGCGCCCGTCCCGGTGCGTACTGTACCTGCAGTTATTGCTTATGGTTAAACACGTGTTGTGTTGCGTTTATAATCAGCCTGTTGCTGTCGTTATTCATGCCGTTGCATGCATTGGGTTAATTGCCATGTTGTACGGCATGCTTGAGGTGTAAGCTGGTATGTATCTCACCTTAGTTTAAATCAAAATAAATCCTTTTTCCTCGAAATGTCCGTCTCCCTGGGCACAGTTCCTATAACTGTGGTCTGGAGGAGGGGCATAGAGGGAGGAGCCATTTCATACCCCTTTTAAAGTCTTGAAGTGCCCATGTCTCCTGCGGATCCCGTCTATACCCCATGGTTCTTGAAGTGTCCCCAGCATCCTCTACGGACTCAGAGAAAAGGATTTACTGGTAGGTATTAAAATCCTATTTTATCTTCCCCAAATGTTCCCCTAACCCTTCTTCCCTGCAGCCTGAACCTAACTTATCTCGCCCCCCCACCCTAACCCTTCATGATGGCGCCTGAACCTAACCTCCCTGGCCGCAGCCTAAACCTAACCTTTCTGGCCGCAGCCTAACCCTAACCCGCACACACATAAGCACCCCCCAGCAAAACAAAATAGGCACTGCAAGAAAAATAAAATATATACATAGGCACCAATATGCCACATGGCAGTGGGAGACAGGGAGAGAGAGAGGGTGACAAGCAGTTTATGACAGGGAGAGGTAGAGAGTGACAGAGAAAGGGTGATGGGTAGATGGTGATGGGGAGAGGGTGACAAGGAGAGAATGATAGGGAGAAGCTGTGGGTGAAAGGGAGAGGGTGGCACGTACAGCCAGAGGGTGAAGAGGAGAGGGAAAGGGTGACAGGGAGAAGCAGTGGGTGACAGAGAGAGGGTGGCAGGTAGAGGCAGAGGGTGACTAGCAGAGGGTGACAGGGAGAAGCAGTGGGTAAAGGAAGAGGGTGATGGAGAGCTGGTGAAATGGAGAGGCAGTGGGTGACGAGGAGAGGGAAAGGGTGACAGAATGAGGGAGACAGGGAGAAGGAGTGGGTGACAGGGAGAGGCAGAGGGTGATGGGGAGAGGGTGACTGACAAGCAGATGGTGACAGGGAGAAGCAGTGAGTGACAGGGAAAGGATGACGGAGAGTGGGTGAAAAGGAGAGGCAGTGGGTGATGGGGAGAGACAAACGATAATGGAGAGTGGACAAAGGGAAGAGGGTGACAGGGGAGGCTCCTCTCCTCTGGGTTTCTCACTGGGGCCCCAGCAACAGCAGCCTGCCACACAGCGTTAGTGAGTCTGGTGGGAAGAGCTGAGAGGAGGAGAAGGGAGAGAGTGGCCCCTTCTCCCCCTCTGGCTGTCTGTAATAATGGTGGTGATGGGCAGCACAGAGGCATATAAAGAGTCAGTGTGACTCCATTGTAATGCCGGTGGCTGCAGGCCCCGAGACTTCTGTGACAGTACAAATCAAAGTGCCGGTATGCCATACTACCACACTTTGACCACTGATTGTAAGTACAGTACAAGTCATACAGTATACTATATACCATATAAAATGCAGTTCCTAGCAAACACAAATACAAAGATCTGCTGTTTTCACCTTTAAAAATCAAATGTAAATGATATTTACACAAGCTGGGTACACACTGAACAATATTTTAAACGATTTGCATGATTCTAACAGATTGGAAAGGCAAATTATTAAAATCGTCCAGTGTGTGCCCACTATGTTGCTGATGATGTGCACTCCTGCGGGTCATCAGTGACATTACCCGTCCGACCTGCATGCAGCTCAAGCTTGCAGTACCCACGCTGTTGCTGCTGGTATCGGCACTTGCCAGCTCCCCCACTGGGTCCCGTCACCTGCAATGTCTTGTTGGGTACCCAGCTTTAAAGTAGTACAAAATGGAAAAATCAATTAATTAATGTAACGGCAATGATTGTGTACCGTTGCCCTCCATCATGATATGGCTCCTAACAGGCATATATAGAGATACAGTCAGAGCCGTATCTAGACTGTTTAGTGCCCTGTACCAAAAAGAGTATTGGCAACCCCCCCCCCCTTTCATAATTTAAATATGGACATCGCTCGCCACAAAAGGGGTGTGATATTATAGAGAAGGGATGTGGCCTTGCAGTATGCCGCCATAATGCATACCAAGATGCAATGGGTGATTATCGAGAGGCAGTGGGTGACAAGGGAGAGACAGTGGCTGGCAGGGTTAGGCAAAGGATGGCAGTGGGAGACAGAGGGTGACAGGGGAAGGCAGTGGGTGACAGGGGAGGCAGAAAGTAAGGGGGGAAGGCAGTGGGTGGCGAGGAGTCAGGGCTACAGGGAAAGGCAGAGGGTGACAGGGAGAGGCAGAGGGAGATAGGAGGAGGAAGAGGGTGACAGAGAGAGGCAGAGAGTGACAAGGGAGGACAGAGGGGGACAGGGAGAGGCAGAGGGTTACAGGGGAAGGCAGTGGGTGTTTCATTAATTTGTGTTCCCTTGTTCCCACTCCACATTCCCACACTGTGTGTTCCTGTTTCCGCATCCACATCCCATACGTTCTGTGCTCAGTGCTCCACTCCTCCCTCCTCATAGTCCCCTGCTGTTGTTTCTTCCCCATCCTCCATATCAATCATCACACAGTCTGAGCTCCCCCCCACCCCAGGTAGCATTTAAGTCAGCCATACTGTACATTACAGATATATTAGAGCAATTTTCCAATCCCCGGACGATCGGGTTGGGAATCAGGAATATTAAACATTTAAGAATACTGATTCCCTTTTCTTGGATTGGCAATTCAGGCATTTTTAACATGTTTAATTCCCTGACAGAATTCCGATCATCCCTGGCTGCCAGTCGGCAGATCAGTGGATCAGCACACAGGGCAGCTGATATATGTGGGCCTTTACTTTCACAGACCAAGATCCAGATGTACTAAGCCTTGAAAAGTGATAAACTGGAGAGAGATAAACTACCAACCAACCAGCTCCTAACTGTAATTTTTTTGAACACAGCCTGTATCATGGCAGTTATGAGCTAATTGGCTGGTACTTTATCACTCTCCACTTTATCACTTTTCAAGGCTTAGTACATCTCGCCTTCAGAGAGTCCAGCTCACTGGCAGTTGGCTCCTCTGAGTCTGGGTCATTTCAACTGATTTCAGACTCTTCAGATGACTGGCTGATAGATCCGAGGACTTATCAGCCTGACACCAAGCGAGTCGAGACCCCAAACTTTGAAATAAGCAATGGAATGGACGGCAGTGAAGGAAAGTTAAAGTAGAGGTGAAGCGAAAGTGAGAGCGATGGGAGGGGGCGGAGACAGGGAGAGGGAGAAGGAAGGACAGAGGTAGGGAGGAGGGGGAGGGCAGCATCCGTCCAGAGAGCCCTGATTGTGGTACACTAAATAGAATTAGTCACTTGCCTAGGGGCGGCACTTGGATGCCTGTGTTGATACTGTCAGCCCGAAATGTACCAGTAACTGCTAAATATTTCCACTGTACTGTACCATGGGGGTCATTCCGAGTTGTTCGCTTGCTAGCAGATTTTAGCAGCATTGCACACGATAGGCCGCTGCCCTCTGGGAGTGTATCTTCGCTTAGCAGAATTGCGAACGAAAGATTAGCAGAATTGCGAATAGAAAATTCTTAGCAGTTTCTGAGTAGCTCGAGACTTACCCCTACACTGCGATCAGCTCAGCCCGTTTCGTTCCTGGTTTGACATCACAAACACGCCCTGCGTTCGGCCAGCCACTCCCCCGTTTCTCCAGACACTCCCGCGTTTTATCCTGTCACGCCTGCGTTTTTCCGCACACTGCCTGAAAATGGTCAGTTTCCGCCCAGAAACACCCACTTCCTGTCAATCACACTCTGATCACTACAACGATGAAAATTCTTCGTTCGGACGTGAGTAAATCTACTAAGTTTTGTGCTAAAATACTTAGCGCATGCGCACTGCGTACCATACATTTTTGCCTTAATTGCTCCGTTGCGAAAATCGGCAATGTGCGAACAACTCGGAATGGCCCCCCATATGCCATGCACACACTGCCCCTGTAAGCTGCCCTACTTAGAAAATGTGTATACATACAGTAATAAAAAAAAAATTCATTGTCGATTTTTTTTAATCTAGAAAATTGTCTATCATCAAATGAGAGCTAATAACCAATCAATGAAAATAAAAAAATAATGCAAGGGGGGAGGGGTGACCGTAACTGTTGTGCCTAGGGGGAGCCTTCACCCCTAAATCCACCCCTGGATGCTTGTAAATAATGATAAACTGACTAATGTGCAGGGGTAATGATGGCAAGGGTGGTGATGGGACAGTGAGCTGTAATGGGAGCAATGGGAGCAGTATGGGGGCACTGGCGTATCTATAATGGGTGCAGTGTGTGCGGTGCACATGGGCCCCTGAGTCCAGGGGGGGGGGGGGGCACACCGCACACGATGCACCCATTTTTCGAATACTCATCCCTCGGAAGTCCCGCGCCAAAGTTCCCAGCGCTGTTAAATCACAGTGAAAATGTTGCAGCTGCCATTTTCACGGAGTTCTACGCATGCACAGTAGAGAAATCACTGGGGAAATGTCCGCCACGCCATTTTCCCGGGGACCTGCGCACACATAGTAATCTGAGCCCTCTAGGGCTCAGACTCTCAGCGCTGCCAGCAGAGAGGAGGGGGCCCGAACGGAGGAAGCTGCACACAGGCCTCCTTTTCTCTTAAAGTGCTTCTGGTAGGGGGGCAGTGTGCAGAGGGAGTGATGGGGCAGTGAGATGCAATGTGAGCAGTATGGGGGCAGTGAGGGGTGGGGGGGCAGTGAAGCAGTAGGGGGGCAGTGTGCAGAGGGAGTGATGGGGCAGTGAGATGCAATGTGAGCAGTATGGGGGCAGTGAGGGGTGGGGGTGCAGTGAAGCAGTAGGGGGGCAGTGTGCAGAGGGAGTGATGGGGCAGTGAGATGCAATGTGAGCAGTATGGGGGCAGTGAGGGGTGGGGGTGCAGTGAAGCAGTAGGGGGGCAGTGTGCAGAGGGAGTGATGGGGCAGTGAGATGCAATGTGAGCAGTATGGGGGCAGTGAGGGGTGGGGGTGCAGTGAAGCAGTAGGGGGGCAGTGTGCAGAGGGAGTGATGGGGCAGTGAGATGCAATGTGAGCAGTAGGGGGGCAGTGAGGGGTGGGGGTGCAGTGAAGCAGTAGGGGGGTAGTGTGCAGGGGTAATGATGGCAGGCATGGTGATGGGAGCAACGTGAGCAGTGTGAGGTGGGGTTGCATCCTAATATATATTTATCCTAACCAGTTGCGTATTTATAATGGGTACAGTTTTTGTGGCGCACAGTCCCCTGAGTTCAGGGTGACCGTCACTGCAGCAAGCAAACAGTATGATATTATAGGCATTACTGAAACTTGGTGGGATGAATCTCATGATTGGACAGTCAATCTAGAGGGCTATACACTGTTTAGGAGAGACAGACTAAATAAAAAGGGTGGAGGGGTGTGTCTTTACGTAAAGCCGTTTTTAAAACCTGATATACGGGAGATATTCAGGAGGGGACTGTAGACACTGTCGAGACATTATGGGTAGAAATTGCATGCGGGGAAAAAGGAATAAAAAAGTTAGTATTGGGTGTATGCTACAGGCCGCCTAGTATCAACGCATCTGATGAGGAATTGTTACTAAAGCAAATTGAAAGAGCAGCAGGAGTAGGAGACATAGTAGTGATGGGAGATTTTAACTATCCAGAGATAAACCGGAAAAACGATTCATGTGATACTGCTAGGGGCAATATGTTTTTAAACACACTTAATGATAACTACTTAGTCCAACTAATTGAGGAACCAACTAGGTACAATGCAATCTTAGACCTGGTATTAACAAACAATGGGGATTTGGTATCAGGTATTATAGTAGGGGAACCCATAGGAAACAGCGACCACAATATGGTCACATTCAATATCAGTTTCTATAAACAGCCCTATACTGGCTCAACTGGGACTCTAAACTTTAGCAAAGCAAATTTTGAAAAGATGAGGGTATTTTTCAGGGATATTGAATGGGAAGGTTTGTTTTTAGGAAAAAATACTATGGAGAAATGGGTGGTACTAAAATTCCTGCTAGCTAAAAATACACTCAAATTTATTCCTTTGAGTAGCAAAAAAAGGAATAAAAATCATAAACCGATGTGGCTTAACAAAAAGATTAAGGAACTTATGGGCAAGAAAAGGCGAGCATTTAAAAAATACAAATCTGAAGGGAAGCAGAGTCATTTCAGCACTATAAGGAATGTAACAAAATTTGCAAAAAAGAAATAAGAGCGGCTAAAGTAGAAACTGAAAAACTAGTAGCAAAGGAAAGCAAAGGGAATCCCAAAAAAATCTTTAAATACATTAATAGCAAGAGATTAAAGAAGGAGAGTATAGGCCCTTTAAAAGACAAGTTGGGAGTCTTAAGCAAAAATGATAATGACATAGCGGACACACTAAATGAGTTTTTTTCAACAGTATTCACTAGAGAGAACCCATTTCAGGGACTGACACACAATCTCAATAATGAGAATATCCCACTGATAGGTACTTATTTAAGCAAGGAAGTAGTCTGTGACCGATTAAAACATTTAAAGATTAATAAATCACCAGGGCCCGATGGTATTCACCCAAGGGTTCTAATGGAGCTTCACTCTGAACTGGCAAAACTGCTATCTTTGATCTTTAAGGATTCAGTTATATCAGGTATGGTTCCCAAAGACTGGCGTATAGCGGAAGTAGTGCCTATATTCAAAAAGGGAAGTAAAGCTGAACCAGGTAATTATAGACCAGTTAGTCTTACATCTATAGTGGGGAAAGTATTGGAAGGTATTCTAAGAGATAGTATTCAGAAGTTCCTTGAAGTCAATAAGGTCATTAAAAGGAATAAACATGGGTTTATGAAGGACAGATCCTGTCAAACCAACTTACTTGGCTTTTATGAAACAGTAAGCGCAAACCTAGATCAGGGTAAAGACGTGGATGTAATCTTTTTAGACTTTGCCAAAGCGTTCGATACTGTACCACACATGAGACTTATCTACAAGCTACAAGAATCAGGGCTAGGAAGCACAATATGCACTTGGGTCAAAAACTGGTTAGATAACAGGGAGCAACGCGTTGTGGTTAATGGATCTTTTTCAACTTGGACTGAAGTGCTAAGTGGTGTGCCGCAAGGCTCAGTATTAGGACCGCTATTGTTCAATATTTTCATTAACGACCTAACAGAAGGTCTAGAGAGCATGGTGTCAATTTTTGCAGATGATACCAAATTGTGTAAGGCTATAAATACAGAGGAGGATGCCGAGTCTCTTCAGAATGACTTAGTTAAATTAGAAGCATGGGCAGCCAAATGGAGAATGCGCTTCAACACAGACAAGTGTAAGGTAATGCACTGTGGTAACAAGAACAAAAATTACACCTACCTACTAAATGGGGTAAAATTAGGGGATTCTGTACTGGAAAAGGACTTATAGATAGCAAGCTAAGCAGTAGTACCCAAAGTAGGACTGCAGCAAAGAAGGCTAATAAGATATTAGCATGCATAAAACGGGGTATTGATGCTAGGGACGAGAGTATTATACTCCCGTTATATAAATCACTAGTGAGGCCACACCTTGAATACTGTGTACAATTCTGGGCACCGTACTACAAAA